>NC_081184.1:108611359-108695257 GCF_029867415.1 Vicia villosa
TTAATTGCTTAGCTCACTTTGTTTTCAAAATGTTTGAAATGTTGAAAAAGAGTTTGAATAAGGACTTTAGCTTGTAAAATAAGCGTAGCCTTTTGAAAGTTTGTTGAAAGAGGAAAATGAATTTAAACCAGAGCAAGCAATTAATAGCAACTACCCTAAGTTTTGAAAAAAGTTCTTTTAGCCTTTCAGGGCTATCCATACCATAGGAGGATAGGAAGTCCTTTTATTGGATTTAAAGGGTCATCGAGGTTATCGTTCGCCATAAGACTGACCCTTGCCATAAAGAGGGCAGGTAGTCTAAGGGAAGGATATAATAGTCATTAATCTTTTTTAGGCATCATGCGAGGATACCTTAGCAATGGGGACAAATCATCATTTACCGAGGCAACTTCGAGGGACAAATTTGATGATGAATGAACTGAGGGCAACATTTGCTTTAGGTATCCTCGGAATCGAGGGACTTGACTATTTTAAAGGCATAAACAACAAGGCAATAAGGCAACAGTATAAGGCAACAAGCAACAAGAGGGGTTAACCAAAAGTGTGTGTGTGTGGCACAATCAGGTGGTTCATTTCAGATATTTTATCTTATAAGGTTTAGTGATTCTAATTTCATTAAAGGCTTGCACTCCCTAAGATTACTAACCACGCAGATAATATAAACAAAATCAAAGGCAAAAATTAAATCCTAACTATTACAATAAACACCTGCGGGGACGGAGAAATATATAAAAAACAGAATAATAATAGAGGCAAAAATAGGTTAATTCATGTGCCTCGAGCCTTCATCGCATCCCCGATTAACCCTGAAAATTACGAGCGAAGAAGGGAAAATGTTAGTGCATTATGGTTCAATAAACCCTAATTGACCGAAGATATACAAACCCTAATTGAACGAAATATGTAAAAAATAAAATAACTTTAATATTTTTAATAATCATTAAAGGTTAACGAAAAGTCGAGAGTTCGATTTAATATATATCAATTAAATAATTATTGGATTAAATCCTAATTATTTAATTGATTAAAGTATTTGTGAAAAAGGAATTGAATTTAAAATAAAAAAAACAATTATCAATAGAATTATAAAAAATCGAACTTTCGATAAAAAAGAAATAAATAAAATAAACAATAATATAAAAATATAAATTTTAGTAAATAAATAAAAAAAAGATTTTTTAAAATAAATATTTAATAAACAAAGGAAAAAAAAGAAAACAAATAAATAAAAGACTATGTAATTAAAAATAAAAAAATAGAAAAAACTTAGCTCAGATTGGGTGTGGCGCGTGGCTGAGGGACCATGGTGGAGCCGCGTCTTCAAAGGCGTTGCATATGATGGGAGATTCATCCAAAGGCTGATGCGCTGAGGGATCACCACGCTAGTGTACGTCTTAAAGCATAGGATCTCTTCGTTTCAAACAAAAAACGCGCGCCTGAACCAACCAATAGGGGACTGACACGCAGTCGTCTCCTACCTCTGGCCATCGTTTTAGGCCCTGCAACCAACTATACCGACGGCTTCTTCCGTAGCTAAAAACTACCTTCTACAAATGCAAGCAAACATGCACATAAATTTTTCGCGAGGCCATGGATGATTTCGTCTAGGTCTCACGAATTCAACCATGGCCTTAATTTGGCCCAAAGGTACCTGCAACAGAAAGCCCTAAAACAAAAACCTAATTTCTAACAATGGCATACCTCGACACAGTCACGCATTCATCCAATAAATCATCCAGAATCATTCTATACATCATAACAAATCATAATATGCATCCAAAACATGTTTATATGCTATGAATCATGCAACCAGAATCAAGAAAATTTACGACAAACCTTGGCTTAGGGGAGATAGTTCTGGGGGTGTTGATGTCATGCAATGATCCAAACACCTTCAGTGATCCTCAGGGAACGTGTGGTAATGCTCAAAATTGGTTGAATAGCCCTCAAACTCCAAAACCGGTTTCAAGATTTTTTGTGAAAAAAAGCTCTTGAATAGGGTTCTCCTTTGCCAAAATTTTCGTGAACTTTAGGTCTGGTCTTGTTAGGTTTATATAATGGGAGAGTTTAGGTCAACAATTACAGAAGAAATCTTGTTAAATCTTTGATTGGAGTTTTTGGAAAATTTGATTTGTAAAAACTTCTAAAATAGGCCAATTTCAATCCAATCCTTTTCCAATCTTCTTTCCACGAAATTGAATCAAATATATTGTCTAATTGATGATTGAATATGATTGGAATGCTTTCTCTAATCAAATCTTTATTAATTATCTTATTTGTTTGAATTATATCACTTTTTTAAATGAATAAAATTCAATATAAAATCAAATAATCAACACAAACTCGTGGCCTTGGAATTGAATCTCTTTGATGACTTGGGGAACAATATTGGACCATAAAATATTGGGCCTCTTTGCAAAGAAATCCATTTTGAAGCCTTTTTGTTTCACATTTTTCTCTAAAAATTGTCCAACTTTGACAAGGCATATCTCTCTCAATTTTTAAGATATGGAAGAGTTCTAAGACTTTTTTGGAAATCCCAAGATGTCCTCTACAAGCCACTTTGGAAGTTTTTTTCCATTTGAGGATTTTATCTTGATGATGTGGGCTTTGACAAAAAACTGCTTTTGGTTGACTTTCAAAAAGGACCTATAATCTTTTGATCCATATCTCTCAATTGAAGCATTTTTAGACTTGGCTTGTGAGAGACAAAGTTGTAGAGAAATCAATTTCCTTCAAAATGAGCTTTGGTTGCGAAATTTATGATGTTCCATGTGAAAGTTATGGCTGGTCAAAGTTCAGTTGACTTTAAGTCAAAAAAACCCTAATTTATAAACTTTAGGTTTTGTTGATTTCTGAACTTTCCTTGATGGATCATGATCAATCCTTGATCAAATGATGAATGATACTTCAAAATAAGGTTTTGACAAAAAATCAGGAATTTTGACTGTGCTTTGACCGTAGTTGACTTTTAGGTCAAACTAGTCGACTGTTGACTTTCTGAGCAATTGACTGGGCAATCCTTGGAGTTGAAACTTGTACTTTGCCATAGAGATAGTTTGAAACATCATAAGCCATATAAAATCCATCGGAGACTTTGATTCATTGATTTTCTTTAGAGGATTCAAAACCCTAATTCATTGAGCCATTATTTAGGAGAATGTGTCTTTGAGTCTTGAACTTTGGTATGAGCTTGAAAGGAGAAATGAGATGGGCAAATTTTGGGGTATGACAGCTAAAAATCCAAAGGAATGAGAATTATATTGACTAAAATTTTCAATGTACTCACTCTCTTTTCCTCCTCTTTTACTCTGTGCTTAACCTCTTTTAAATCAACCTTGGTTTTGTATTGTTAAAGTTCAACCACCACTCTTTTAATCACCCTTGCCTTGTATTGTTAAAGCTTGACACCTTTTAAAACTTTTTAAGTATTGTTAAAACTTAACATTTTAAAAAACCCGTTGAGTATTGTTAAAGCTGTAACGACCATTTTATTTACGTATTTTATTTGATTATGTGTTATGTGAATTATTTATTTGATTATGTGTTAATTGTGTGTTTAATTGATTTTGTGTTATATATTGGGAATTATTAGTAAATAACATAAGTTAGTAAGGTTATTGGTTAGTGGGCCTATGATAGAATTAATAATTGAGAGGTGCTAATTAGAGCCCATTAGCAATTTGAGAGTTAGTAAGGGTTTAACATAATAAGAGTTTTAGAGAATAGAGAGTTAGAAACTCATTTGGTGAAATTGGGAAAAGAAGAGAAGAGAGAAGAGAAGAGGAGAAAGCTATGTTTGAAGATAGAGTTGGCTTCAATCCGAAAACCCAAGGTAAGGGTGGAATTCTTTCATGATAAAGAGTTGTATGATGATGTTTAGGGTGAGGTTTTGATTGTATGTTGCTATCCATGAATATGTGTCTTAGAATCTTAGGGTTTATGTTGAATTTTCATGATTTTGTGGTTGAAATCATGTTTTGAATGATGAGTGTTGATGAATGATGTTAGTTGGTGTTAATATGTGTCTTTAATTGCTGATTAATGATGGTTTGGAGTGGTGGAAGTGTGGTTACGCAAGTCTGTCACGACTGTGATTTTTCTGCATAATCGTGCGTCCGCTAAGCGGCCCCTGACTCGCAAAGCGGATGCTGAGAGAAAATTTGAAAATGCGCGAGCCCGCTAAGCGGAGCTGGTCCGCTAAGCAGAGCTGCGAAAAATATTCGCTTCTGTTTTTAGTTTTGTAAAGCGCGTTTGAGTCCGCTGAGCGAACCTTGCTGTGTAAAACTTTTTGTAACTTTGAATTGATGTATCTTTTGATCTGTAACTCCTTTTTAAGTGTCGTTTGAACCTCCGTGAAACTCTAATTGATGTCTTTCTAATGAAAATGACTTGAAAAATTTTAGATATCTTTTTTAACCTTTCCTTGAATTTTATGTTGCCGATTTAATGATGTTTTGTGAAGTAGTATGTGTTGTATGCTTGTATGCTGTAACGACGTGATTGAGATGTGGTAAATTACTATGAGGGTAATGATACAGTTATTGCCATATAACCTTGGCATTAATTTGATGTTGTTTTAGACGATGTATGATGTGTTGTTTATGTTGTGTTTGTGGATGTACATCGTTTGAGTGACATCCATTGCATTGTTTAAGACGGCCTTAATGGCAAATGTTTGAGACGGCCCAATGACAATTGTTTGAGATGAGAGTTTTACTCTAATGGTACCACATGCATGTGCATAAAGTCAAGTCGCATATTGAGTTACATTTTGAATGTTTGTGATTATGACGGGAATGTTGTGATATGTTGATGATTTAGTTGTGCTATTGAATATTTTATTGCAATTGAATAATAACATTGTTGTTTGTGATGAAAGTTGCTGTAAGATGTTATGTGATGAGAAGTGGTGAAATATGTATGATATTTTCCTTGCTATGAATATTATCATACTTTCCTTTATACTGTTTGATATCTCACTCCTTCTGTTTGAATGTTACCCTTTGTTGGTAACGTGCAAGTAACAACGTGGAGTAGTCGTTTACCTTATAGCTCAAGTCGGTGTGTCTATGCTCTGATACGTAGCACTCGGGGGGACATTTGCAATGCTTGTTGCTTTATGTCGTTATGTTTTGATTGGATGTTGTCATATTTTGTTTTGATTAAGTTATTGTTCTCTATTGAGACGCGTTGGATAGTTGTTGCCATGTTGGCAAGGATGTTATGATTTGAATTTATGTTATTCTTTGAATTCCGCTGCGATATTATGAACTATTTGGTTTGAAAGTTTAATGAAGTATGATTCCTCCGTTATATGTGTTATGTATCTACGATTATGAGCATGATTTGTGATGTGTTCTTAGTATATAATTGTGACGCCTCAAATATGATGTTTGTTTGAGATTTTTGTACTCTATTTTCCTTGTTTAAATGTGGGGTAGATTTGGGGTGTTACATAAGTGGTATTAGAGCAGGTTGGTCCGTCCGGCCAAGTGTCGAGTCATAGTGTGGTCTAACAATCGTGTATTGTTATTTTGTGCTGATTGCTTTTGTGTTGTAGTGAAGAGTTGAGATGGCTGGAAGAAATGATGTTGCGATTGCTGCTGCTTTGGAAGCAATGGCTCAAGCTTTGAAACATCATCCAAATGTTGGTGAGAAAGCTGCGTCTCGCAATTTGGATACCTTCCAAAGGGAGAATCCACCTATTTTCAAGGGCACTCATGATCCTGATGGCGCATTGACATGGCTAAAGGAGATTGATAAAATCTTCCGTGTGATGGATTGTACTCTAGATCAAAAGGTTCGGTATGGGACTCATATGCTAGCAGTCGAGGCTGATGACTCGTGGCTAGAGACTCGCTAGAGGTTGGAGGCTAATGGTGAGGAGATCACGTGGGTTGTGTTCTGTAGGGAGTTCTTGAGGAAGTATTTTCCGGAGGATGTACGTGGCAAGAAGGAAATCGAACTCCTTGAGTTGAGACAAGGGAATAAGTCGGTGGTTGAGTATGCTGCTAAGTTTGGCGAATTGGCTAAGTTCTACCAGCACTATGGTGGACCAACTGGTGAATTTTCGAAGTGCATCAAGTTTGAGAACGGGTTGCTTCCAGAAATTAAGAAGGCGATTAGCTATCAGAAGATTCGTGTCTTTGTTGACTTGGTTGATAGTTGTCGGATCTATGAGGAGGACAACAATGCTCATTATCGGGTTATTAGTGAGAAGCGAGGCCATAGTCAACAAGGCCGTCGCAAGCCTTATGATGCTCCAGTTGGCAAGGGTAAGCAGAAAGCTATTGAGGGCAAGAGAACTAGTGGGGGAGATGCTCCTGTTGGTTTTGTGTGCTTCAAATATGGCAAGGCTGGCCATAAGAGTAATGTGTGTACTGTTGAAGCGAGAAAGTGTTTCCGTTGTGGAAAGTTTGGACAAGCGTCGTCTGATTGCACACATAAGGAGATAGTTTGTTTCAACTGTGGTGAAGAGGGCCACATTGGAAGTAAATGTCAGAAACCCAAGAAGGAGCAAGCTAGTGGGAAGGTGTTCGCCTTGTCGGGAACTTAGACCACTAGTGAGGATGCACTCATCAGAGGTACATGTTCCTTTAATCGCATACCTTTAATTACTATTATTAATATTGGTGCTACTTAATGCTTTATCTCTGCTGATTGTGTTGAAAGATTGAGTCTTGTGTTGTCTACTATGAACGGAGAGATGGTTGTCGATCCCCAGCATCTGAATTTTTATTAATTTCAAAACTGAGTGGCGCGCCCAATATTAACACTTGGTGTTTTGTAGAACCAAGGTAATATCTCAATGTTTTACCTCGGTTTTATGTAAAAACCAAGGGGGTAGGTTTTTTTGAGCTGTCGTTTGCACCTGTATTATAGAACCATATTACAGAATATAAACCCATATTTTGCAGATTCCTGAAATAGAAACATTGTACATTTTGCCAATATCTCAATCTGAAATATTGTACCACAAATATTCATTGATTACACCAAATGTAAACCTAAAATAGCACATACTATATAATTTGACTAAAACTAAAACAAATGATTAACCAACAAAAACAATAACCAAAATGGAAAGTTTTGTAGGTTGTCCAATAGGATTTGTCACTGGTTGTTAAGTACCTATAATTTGAACAACATTTAAAACTAATTAGAGTAATCGACAATAAATTTAAATCTATAGTACAATGATTAAAAAGGAGTGAAATGATTAATTATAAATTGCTAAGGGATATAAAAAATTTACATACTAGTTTTATCATATATCCTCTCTTCATGATCACGACGAATAACATGCACATCATCTGAATCATTTTCTTCAGATGATTGATGTACATGTGTTGCTAAACAAGGTGTCTCATAGTTAAAATATTGATTTTCATCAGTACTATCGGAAATATGTTTTCCTTGAAGAACAATTTACCATCTAGTGTTAGAAAGATCAATGCCATAAAAAACTTGTTTTGCTTGGGTTGCCACGATGAATGGTTCTTTCTTATAAGTTACTTTCAAATATCAACCCGTGTGAATCCTAATTCATCTGTTTCTACACCATTGTTACTGTCAATCCACTTGTACTTAAATAAAGACACTTTAAAAGAAACATAGTCAATCTCCTCAATGACCACTGATTCCGCTCTAGATGCTAGTACATAATTTTTATCTTTGGAACTAGAAAAGTATATGGATTCAGACTCAACCATAACCCCACTATTTTGCACGGTGCTACGATCATCCTTTGATTTTGTATAGAATAAATATTTACTAATGTCGTATGCACTCCAAGTAATAATAATAAAATTAGGCATATGTGACCACCATTTGCAAGTATCTAATACACTACTCTTTTTAGAAATACTTTCATTAAACCAAGTTATAAAATTTTTGTTATGCTTTGTCAACAACCATTTTTCATTCATCCAGGGGAATTTTTCCTTTATAAGACTTTTTGTGAGCGGTCAAGTAAGGTTGAAATTCATTAAGGTTATTCAATATATATAAATGTGCTTGAAGAACTACTTCTTGATCAAATGTCTTAACATTTAAATCTTGAATACCTCTACCATCATAACATTCATCATAATGAGACTCAGGAATTCCTATAATGATTGCTTCTGACAAATAGCTTGTACAAAACTCAATAGCTTCTTCTGTGATGTACCTTTCTACGATTGAAGCTTCCAAATGGTAATGATTCTTTTTATACCCTTTAAAAATCTTCATGCACTGCTCTATCAGATACATCCACCATAAATAAACTGGACCACAAATACTAATCTTCCTTACTAGACGAACAACTAAGTGAACCATAAATAATGTCAAAGAATGATGGAAGGAAAAACATCTCTAATTAGCACAAGATAATTGTATCTTTGTGTTTTAAGTCATTTAAATTTCCAGGATCAATAACTTCACCATATATAGCACTGAAGAATAAGCACAATCAGGTTATAGCTACCCTTACATTTCTTGGTAAAATGCCACGGATAACCACTTGTAGAAGTTGTTGCTTCAAGACATGACAATCATGAGATTTTAAGCCAACTAATTTGTGATCATTCTCTGACCCAAGTTTCTTCACATTTGACGAGTACCATTGGGGAACTTTGATACCCTGCAAACAACCGCAAAAACTTTTTTCTTTTTTAGACAGGGTGTGATATGCTAGGGGTAAATAGGTTCTATTTACTACTTCTTTTGGGGCTAACTCTTGATGTATACCCATCACAACCATATCTTTGCGGGATTTCTTAGTATCTTTTGTCTTGGCTTTAATGTTGGAAAGTGTTCCAATTAAACTATCACATATATTTTTCTCCACATACATCATATCAAGACAATGTCTTATATCAATACTAAACCAATTTGGAAGATCAAAATCAAACAATACCGACCTCTTTTTCCAAATATTGTTCTCCATGGGCTTTTTTTGTTTCTTTCCAAAGACAACATTAATATGTTGTTGTCTTTTATAAACTTCATTCTCGGTTAAGGGCTTTGAAGTGATATCAAACTCATTTTCTCCATTAAAAGCCTTCCGCAATCTAAGATATGGATGATTAGATCTTTGAAATTTTTGATGCCCAATATAAACTGTCTTTTTTACTTTTTGTAATTGGTAGTGACATGTATCAACTTCACATATAAGACACGTTTTATGTACCTTGACGTTGTACCAAGACAAATTACCGTATGCGGGAAAGTAATTGATTATGCAAAATAACATGTCACACAACTTAGAGTTATCACATGTATATGCATCATCCACTTAAACACCTTCCTCCCACAAAAGTCCTAAATTTTCAATCAATGGCGTTGAATAAACATTTATGTCATTCCCTGTTTATTTTAGACCCGAAATCATCATCGATAGCATCATATACTTGCGCTTTATGCACAACCATGGAGATAGATTGTAAATAATTAGAATTACATGCCATGACGTATGGTTAGTATACAAATTTCCAAAAGGGTTCATTTCGTCGACTGCAAGTTCAAGCCTAAGGTTCCTCGGTTCAAGGAAAAAATATGGAAACGAGGAATCAATTTTTTTTCATTGCATTGAATTAACTACATGGCAAATTTTTCCATCACACGCTCTTTCATCTGAATGCCATATAGTGATTTTGCATCACTAACATTAGCAAACAATTTTTTGAACCTTGGAATTATCGGTAGGTACCACATCACCTTGGTAGGAACACTCTTGCTAGTTACACCACCATCATCATCAACACCATTGTCCTTTTGCTTATAGTGTGACTCCCCACACCTTTGGCACTCCTTCAACTTTTCAAACTCTTTCCTATATAAGATGCACTCACTATGACAAGCATGTATTTTGACATAGTCCAAATCCATTGGGCACAATATCTTCTTGGCCTCGTAAGTACGGTTCAACAACGTGCTACCTTTGGGAAGCATTTCTTTCAACAACTCAAGCAATTTAGTGAAACTTTTACTCGTCCACACACCTCTTGCCTTAAGATTAAATAGTCTTAACACAGGTAACGATCTTGTAAAACTTTTACTTCCTAGATACAACGAATCTTCCATGTTTCTTCGCAAAGTGTCTACGACAATAGCTTTCTTAAAATCATCTACTCTAATATCACGAATCATGTCTTTTAGAGTATCATACATAAATTCTTTATTTTTAGAGTGAAGATCCATTTTAGTCCCTCACAAAAATTACAGAACCCAAATTAGTCCCTCACAAATAAAAGGACCCGATTTAATCCCTTACAAAATTTAACCGGATCATATTAGTCCTTTTGTTAATATTTTTTTCAAACCGATTTTTTCATACTTTTAAACCGTGACAGGACTGCCACATTGGTTTTATATTTTTTATTTTTTATTTTTTAAATACTAAATTGATTTTTAATTATAATTTCATTTTTAAACAATTCTAATTTAATAATATCAAAAAATTCAAAATTGTTTCTTATAAGGAATTTAATCCAAAACTTTTAAACAATATCTTAAGTCTTTACCACTAAGCCAATATGTATTCATGTCAAATAATTCTCAAGATTTTTAATAAAATTAAATAATTCTAAATTTAAAACAAAAATTACAAAATTGGTACCAATGAGGTCTCGAACCTTAGTCCGATAAATGATAATCACTTTACAATTAGACAAATCAATTTCTATTGTTAATATTCTTAACTTAATAATTTAGAACAAATATTTACTTATTTTAAATAACACACAAATGAATATTTACTAATTTGAAATAATACATCAATTTAAAAATAAAATTTATAAATGTAAATCCTCAATATATTTAATCGATTAGAAATAAATTAAATTATATGTAATTGAAATTAAACAACACACAAATATATATTTACTTATTTCAAACTAATTCAAGATAAATAATAATTAATTAATTTAATAGTAATTCAAATCATTAGTTTAATAGTGATCAATTAGATTAATAGTAATTAAATTAAAATTAGTAATTATTTATTTGTTTGGTATTTGAAATAAATAAATTTTTGTTCTAAATTATTAACTTAAGTATTTATTATTAAGAATATTAACAATAGAAATTAATTTGTCTGGTTGTAAAGTGACTATCATTCAACTTGAACGGACTTGGATTTTAGATCTCATTGGTACAATTTTTAACTTTTTTGTTTTAAATTCAGAACTATTTAATATTACTAAAAATTATAGGAATTAATTGTCATGAATGTACCTTGGATTAGTGGTAAAGACTTAAGACATTTGACTTTTTTGATATTATTAATTCATAATTATTTACAAATGAAATTATAATTAAAAATTAATTTAGTATTTAAAAAATGAAAAATATAAAATATAAAACCAATGTGGCAATCCTGTCACAGTTTTAAAGTATGAAAAAAATCGGTTTGAAAAAAATATTAACAAAAGGACTAATATGGCCCGTTTAAATTTTGTAAGGGATTAAATCAGGTCCTTTTATTTGTGAGGGACTAATTTGGATTCTGTAATTTTTGTGAGGGACTAAAATAGGTGTTCACTTTTTTTTTTTTTAAAGGCAAGAGAAAGATGTATATTAATAAGAGGGAGAACTAAGGGTTCTCCAACCTATTTACAATAGGGCCACAAAGCCAAAACCCCACAAAGAGAAAATTACAAACCAATTAAAATTATGAGAGAAATAGTATGGGATCTCTACTAAACTCATAAAAAGAATAATTGGCATGGGTAATTTTCCCACAAAAAGACCACTTCCAAACTAAAGTCTTAATATTCCAAACTATATCATTGAAATTCCATTCCTCCTCCCGAAAGCAAACACCATTCCTAACACCCCATAAAGACCAATTAGTCGCTAGCCACACAACATCAAGTTTGCCTTCCTTCACCTTATGAGATCGAAAAAAATGATGCCAATCCATAAAGTTAGGAAGACACTCTTCTTCCTTTCCATCCACTTTACCCAACCAAAGAGCTATTTCATTCCAAATCTCTTTAACCACTTTACAACCAAAAAAGAAATGGTTACTATTTTCAACCTCAATATCACACAAAGTACAACGGGAATTCTCAAAAGATAAAGGAATACCTCTACGGACCAAAGACTCTTTAGTAGGAAGCCTATCAAGGAGAAGTCTCCATCCAAAGGCTTTTATATTGTAAGGAACATCCGCTTTCCACACAAAGCGAAAAGCCTCATCGTGCTTGCCATAAGGACCGAAAGGTATTAAACACCTTTCATAGAAATCGTAGCAAGATGCCACCGAGAACTCCTCTTCTACATCCCCCTTCCACCATACTTCATCCGACTCCAAAGAGTCCTTCGGACCTACGGAATGCAACAAAGACTCCCGAAGTCTCGAAAAATTCCTCTCCAAGCCCCTTTCCACCAAAAGATTTTCGGGAAGACCGAGGTCACCCCACACCCAATTGCCTTCAATCCATCCTCCCATCGCCCCAACCGCTACCCCTTTAAGGAGGGAGGCCTCATATAAATCCGGATAAACGGTACTCAAAGGAATGCCTACCAACCACGCCACCTCCCAAAACGGAGTCAAAAACCCATTTTTGATTTCAAAATGGCAACAATTAATAATAGGATCCCTATAAGGGTCAATACCTAAATTAACGATATCCTTCCACCAATTAGAATACAAAACACCACTTCTACCAATTTTCCCTCCCTTACAAATTTGAGACACTATATCCCCATACCGAGCCTTCAAAACCTCAAGCCAAAGCGAATTTCCACCTTGAAGAATTCTCCATCTCCATTTGGAAAGGAGAGCAAGATTAAACAACTTTATATTCTTTACCCCTAAACCTCCTTTTTCGAACGGCAAATTCACCTTGTTCCAACTAACCCAATGAATTTTCCTTCTTTCCTCCACTCCTCCCCACAAGAAATTACTTTGAATCCTAGTAAATTCTTTCACCACCTTCAACGGCATCTTGTAAAAAGACATAGTAAAAATAGTCAAAGAACTAAGAACGGACTTCAAAAGGGTAATTCTTCCCCCCAAACTAAGAAACCGGTTTTTCCAACTTCCCAATCTCCTCTTCATTTTGCCCATTAGAATTTCCCACGTCTCTTCCTTATTAGGATTAAAACCAATAGGAATACCAAGAAAGAAGAAATTACTAGCTTCAATTTTACAAGAGAGGAAGGTGGCCGCCGCCTCTAAGAAAGAATTGTTGTTATTAATGCCTATCAATTTGCTCTTATGGAAGTTGATTCCAAGGCCCGACACAATTTCGAACGCCCTAAGAATCGCTTTGATAGCCCAAACTTGCTTCCAAGACCCTTCCCCCACCAAAAGAGTGTCATCCGCAAATTGTAAAATGTCAACCGAACAATCCCCTCTAATTTTAAAACTAGCAAATTCACCCAAAGCCATAGAACGTCTCACCAAAGCCGATAATCCCTCCGCCGCTATCACATAAAGGAAAGGAGATAGCGGGTCACCTTGTCTCAAGCCACGAAACACTTCAAATTCTTTAGTTGGGCTCCCATTAACAAGAACCGACATGCTACTTTTAAAGACCAATAACTCCATCCACTTCATCCATCTATTGCCAAACCCCATTCTTCTTAACATGGTCCTTAGGAAATTCCAACTCACACAATCATAAGCTTTTTTAAAGTCAACTTTGAAAAGCAAACAATTCTTATTCTCCTTTCTAGCAACATCAACCACCTCATTAGCCACAAGGACCCCATCCAACAATTGTCTACCCGGCACAAAAGCACTTTGGCAAGGAGAAACAATTGGATCAAGCACACCTTTTAATCTACCCGCCAAGAGTTTGGCCACCACCTTATACAAACAACCCACCAAACATCTGGGACGGTAATCATCCAAATCCAAAGGATCGGGAGATTTCGGAATTAATGTTAAGAAAGAAGAAGTAATAGCTTTGGATAGAACTTTACCATGATAGAAAGCCTCTAAAAAAGCCACGAAATCCTCCTTAACAACATGCCAACACTTTTTAAGGAAAAGAAAAGTATACCCATCCGGACCCGGACTTTTATCCCCTCCACAACTCCAAATAGCCTCCTTTATCTCACTCTCTAAAAAAGGTTTTTCAATGTCTTCCGCCATCTCCTTCTTAATACCCTTCAAATGAATACCTTCCAAACTAGGTCTTCTCTCATCCTCCTCAACAAATTTCCTACCAAAATGATCCACAACCGCCTCCCTAACCTCTTCCACCGAAACCGCCAAACTCCCTCCCGCAAGAATAGGGCCAATATGTTTTATCCTTCTCTTCTCCTTAATCACCTTGTGGAAAAACCGGCTATTATCATTCCCTTCCCTCAACCACTTTAATCTAGACTTTTGAAGAAGCATATTCTCTTTAATCCGCATATTCCTCCAAAACCGACTAGACGCCTCTTTCCTCCTCTCTAGAGTCACCGGAAGTAAAGAGCCATCATCCTCCTCTAGGATGTCATCGGCCAAGTTAATATCCCTCACACCCTCTTCCACCTCCACATCAAGATGCCCAAAAACCTCCTTGTTCCACCTCCTAAGAATATCCTTGAAAAGCCGAAGCTTCTCTTTTAAGACAAAATCACCTCTACCCTCAACCACCAACTTCTTCCACTCAACCTCCACAAAAGGGATAAAATCATTATGAGAAAACCATTCATTATTGAACATAAAAGGTTTTGGACCCCAATTAGCAACATCCGACATAAGCCACACCGGACTATGGTCCGAAATGTCTCTATCACCGATAAATTGCCCAACCACCCCCCATCTACTAACAACGTTATCGGCCACAAGGAAACGATCAATTCTACTCATAGACTTCCCATCCCCACTAAACCAAGAAAATTTCTTTCCTTTGCACGGAATATCAATTAAAGCACTTTTTTGAATGAACTCCGAAAAGGCTTCCATCTCCTTCTTCTTTATGACTAAGGATCTTCCCTTCCTCTCCCTCCTATCTTTAATAGAGTTGAAATCCCCTCCCATAATCCACTCACCATCATTATAATTGTCCTTCAACTCCAACAAAGAATCCCATAACCTTCTTTTTTTATCCAAATTGCATGAGGAATAAATGTTGACCAAATAATACGTCTCCCCCATCCGAACCACCTTAATACCCAAAAAACCCTCGCCTTTAAAGCTAAATAAAACATCCACACTACCAACTTTCCAAAGCGTAATAAGGCCACCCGACATCCCCGAAGCATTCGAGAAAGAATAACCTATCTCCGTGTTGCTCCAAAAACTTCTAACCGTCTCCTCTTTAAGACAAGACATCTTGGACTCTTGTATCATAAAAACGTCCGCATTCCCTTTTTTGATAATAGCACTAATTCTCCTTCTCTTTAAAGCGTTCATCCCCCCTCTAATGTTAAAGCTTCCGATTATCATTAATGCACCTTTTTTGACTCCCTCCCCCCTCCTTTGAGATATCATCACCATTCTCCAATAAATCTATCCTTCTCCCCAAATTACCTACACCTTCCATATCTACTACTCCCAAACCTAAAATGGCCTCCAACAATTTCTCCTTGATGTTACCATCCAACATGCCCCATAACTTCTTGTTATTCCTACAGATATCGGATTCTTCACTATGCCTCCCGTACACCACCATTTTAGAACCACCGACACCGGAACCTGCACTCCCAGAGAAAGAATAAATACCGCCACTATTTCCTTTAAAGTTAACAGCCCTCCTTTTCTTTCCTCTAGAAATAACATTACCGCCCCTGCCCACATACTCCTTCAACCCTTTGTATTTCACCTTTTTAGATTTAACATCTCTTGTACTCACTTCCTGCTGTGTATTTCTACCATCCCCCTCCTTTAATAAACTACACCCAACAAAAGATTGAGAAACAGAATGAGAGATGGAATTAGAAGATATGGACTGTGGTTGCGCAAGAGAGCCGCTAAAATCCTGTTTAGGATTCGGACCGGCCGAAATATTCACAGGCGCTCCAACCTCGACATCGTTTCTTCCCACCCTGTTTGTTACCAACACCCCCTTCATCTTCTCCTTAATCTTCACCGCCCTAACCGCTTCATCAAAACTACTATCGACCGACTCAAAAACCCCCTTCCGATTGATACCATTACCTCCAGCAACATTTTCCAACTCTTCCTCTCCTTGAGACCCCTGAAAATGCCCATGGAGAGCCGTAGCTGTCTTCTTTAATCAGCAGCAAGTAAGGGATACCATCTATATTCACCTTTAAAGAATTCGGTACATCAGCTGACAGTTTGACTCTGACCATTATGCGCGCCACATCAAAGCAAACACCGCTGGCAGTATGTTCATCGGTACATATAAAGTCACCCAAAAATCCACCAAGAGCCATGAAAAAATCAGAATTCCAAGCAAGTAGCGGGATGCCGAAAACTCTCATCCACACAACACGAGACTCGTCCCTGTCTGCCTCTTTCCATGGACTGATATCTTCAAACCACTCTTTCCACCATACCTCCCCATCTCCAATCATGTCTTCTATGAATCCAGTTTCCCTGTCTTCCAATAGGCACAAATTACCTCCCATAGGAGACACCTTCACCGCAAACATACCCTCCATATCGAAGTGGGATTGAATATTGTACGCAGAACCTGGGATTTTCACACGGCCCACATATGCTTTGCTGAAACGCTTCCTATCCTCCGGATTAGAAGAGAAACACATAGATGAAACCGTGTTCTGACTACTCCCACCCTTCACAGTGGCCTTTTGAACGACTTCTGCGTAGCTTCTGCCCATCTTTCTTCCCCCAGAACCACCCGACTTTCCAAATTCCACCTCTGAAGATTGAAATTGAACCGGCCCACGATATTCTCCCGCTCCCATACTCCTCTTAACTCCTTTCAGCACTTCGCCTCTCACAAATCTAGGTGGGTTAGCATGAATTTTGTTTCCTGCAATCTGAACATTGTCTAATCGAACCCCAAGCATCTTGATATCTTCCACCTCCTTGAACCTTGCGAAACCGAAACGTCTACCTCTGTTATTTCTCCTCGGTGAAATCGCAACTTCGACCACCCTACCGATACAGCCAAAAAGTTCAAACAGATCCTTCGCCATCGAAAAGTCAGGAAAATCAGAAATGAAGAACGACGACACCTCCACCCCTTCATCCCTGTGATTGCGATTCCTCCCCCCTGCCGGAAAAACGTCCCATCTACGATGAGAAATCGGAACTCTATGTTTGTGTGTGACCCTTCTCCACTCTCCTTCCCCAAACGGCCGTGAAAAATTGTTCATCTGCACAAGAGCAACAACGAACCCTAACCCCTCTTTTAGAGAGAGGTTAGAGCGAAACCAACAGTAGAGAGAGAAAGTAATAGGTGTTCACTCTTATTTTTATCTTCAACTATACGCGACAAAGATCTCTTTTTTATCCCTTCACCATGCCATACCCATTTCGTGTAATTTCATCATAACCACAATGATTGAATATAACATCCCTTGGATGTTTTTTCATATTATAACATTTTTTTACAAGGACACCAAAAAATCCCATTATTGTTAGGAAGTTTTTTTCCACGAAATCAAGAAATTGTATCACTCCATTCTCATACTCTTTACTTAATCTATTTGCTTTAATTCAACTACAATCCACAATCACATAAAGCTTTTGAAAATAAAATAAAAATAGTACACAACCAACAAAAATAAAGAATAAAAGTAATGGAGACAAACACGAATAACAGTAATGAGAATAACAACAACAATAATAACATGCCAGAGCATAATGGTGAGAAAGTTTTTTCGTTAGCTAGGGCTTCCGTCTTCCTTAGAGAATAATGGCGTTCTTTCAATGGCTGGAGAAGAAGTGTTCGTTTGCTAGGGCTTGAAAAGTGAATGAGGTAGACACTGAGGAAATAAAAAATATAAAGAGTATTTATCGCAATTTTACTGAAAATCGAGATAACATATCCGATGTAAAATCTATAAAAAATAAAGGCACATTTTTGGCTCCAAAAAGATTAAAAAATTAGAGAGTTTTTATCTCAGTTTTAAAGAAAACCGAGGTAACATATCTGACGTAAAATCTATAAAAAATAAATGCGTCTTTTTGTTTCTAAATAAAACATAAAATTGCAGGAGCTGGAAATCAAATCTCAAACCTTAAACATAAATTTATGTCAATTTTTGTTAAAACTGAGGTAATGGCTTTAAAAAAAAAAGTAAAACAAGAAGCTCCCATTATTTGTTGTAGAGCAATTGCGATGAACCTGTTACATTTTCTGAGTTTGTATGCATACATATCCTAACGGATCTTCTGAGTCTTCCACCACTTTTATCCTGAAAACTTCACCATAAAATCAGAATGTTGAATGTCTCATTCATAATCACAATGTATTTTATTGTGACTAAAATACGAGCTACATCCATTTTTTTTCTTGACTTCTTTTGTTGTCGTCCGGGGCACATGTAAACTTGTAATAGAGTTGTTATAAACTCAAAGAAGGTTAGACTCCACGCATGACATGATAGTACTCCATAACAATGCAACCATTTGACTTTTTCTTTATCCATATCAAATGGTCTCCATTCTCTGATCTCTTAGAACCATTGCCTTCGCTTCCATCAACAACTAGCACTTTTATTTCTCCATCCACTCGTTCCCCAAGTAGGCATAAGTTCGCACCCAAGACAGTTACTTGGATAGCAAAATAGCCCTTTCTATTAAATATCTCTTGGATGTTGTATGTCATCCTCAGATTCTCCACTATATCTAAATTCTTGAATCTAGTCATATCATCTTCTTCTATGTTAAATTCCATGAGTAAATATAGACTTCATTTCCCTTTTGAAGTTTGTCACTGATTGGCCGTTGTTATTCTTGACTATATGAACATGTGATCTGGCGTCTGTGTTATTTCCTTGAAATGTTTCCCCTATATGATTTGAACTGCCTTTCATTGTTTCTGTTTAGATGTCTTTGACTTAAATCAATGTTATAATCTTACAATGTCTCTCTAATTTTTTATTACAGTCTCTAAAAATTATTTGATACAGAGAATTTGAAACTAATGGTTATTATCTATTCATATCGTAATGTATTATAATATCACAAATATTTTAATTCTACGTAGCCTCTCCCTCTCCGGTCCACTAATCATATACTCATAACTCTACCAAAATAAATTGTCACATCTTACTCATAATCATACCCACTAACCATATTAATATGAGTTTATCACTAACCATATTAATGAGTTTATTATTATCAATTTTTAATTCAACCATTTTTATTAATTTAAATCTAATAAAAAATCTAATAAACTTTCCACTAACCCAATTTAAAAAATTACATGTTCTTTTTTTCACCAGTTACCCACACCATTTATTCATCCCCTAACTACTATTTATGAATCATGCTTTTTTTATTATTATTATTATTATTATTATTATTATTATTATTATTATTATTATTATTATTATATGAATTCATGTGTTTTAAATTGATTGTGTTGTGATGAAGACCGTTCATTAATAAAAAAAATGTGAGCAAGAAAATAATTATTTCCCACTTAAACAACATTCATGGTTCTTCTTCTTTATTTTTTTTTTTCTCTTTTAAGAATTTTTTTTATAAAAATCAATTCGGTGACTATACAGTAATCACCTTTTACGGTAAAATCAAAATCAAATAGTTCAACCTACATTATCCTTGACCATTCAATCTAGTACTAGTACTACTATTTCTTTATCAACAATATTATACACGTAAATCATGCATGACATAGTAGACCAAACACAGTTTGAATATCAAGAAATATATTAACCCTATGGTTCTGTTTGGCCCTCTCATCTACCAGACAAATAAAATAAAACCGTGAACATTCAACACACAGAGTCCCAAACAAACCTTAATAGTAGCTAGTAGTAGTACTAGTAGTATTAAATCTCATGTAATGCAATGTCCACCTTGTGTTAACGTTGGACTTCACAGTAACCTTGGTGTTATAGAGCCCTAGCTATTACTATAGCTAGACGTTTCATCTTAATTTCAATTTTCAACTTCCTTAACTTCATACTTTCAACTTCTTCATACTATCTGAGCCTATCTCTTCTCACTTCAATTCCCAATGCCTAGCCTTCACCTATATCTTACAACCCAACCGCCTGTCTTTCTTGTTTTAATTACTTTTATACCCTTGAATGCCATATCTTTCATTCCCAAGACAAGGTTAGTAAATCTATCTTAAACTCTCTCTATGTATACCTATGCACAAACTACAATAGGAAGATGAAATGAGAGGGCAGGGCCATTTGGGGAATTATTATTGTTTTCTTATCCTAAATATTCTAACAAAGACGAAGAAACCTAAGCCTCTCTCTCAACCTCCATGTTTTCAGAAATGTTGTGCACCAAAAACAATACGCATGTTAAATTTTTTCATTAATAATCAAACCCTCTCTCTCTTTCTCAAATCTCAACTCTCAACCAATCTCAACCAACTTCGTTATTTATGACTATCACTCTATAAAAGTGAAGAAAACATTGGAAACATTATTGTTGTTTTCTGTTTTCACCATTCAAGATGGAGAGTGAGAGTGATCAGAATAATGAGATTGTTGAAGAAGAGTCGAATGGAAATAATAATAACACTACTATTTCATCGAGTTCACGATGGAATCCAACCAAGGAACAAATAACTGTTTTGGAGAATTTGTATAAGCAAGGTATAAAGACACCAAGTGCTGATGAAATACAACAGATAACCGCTAGGCTTAGAGCCTATGGTCACATCGAAGGAAAGAATGTCTTCTACTGGTTTCAGAATCACAAAGCTAGACAAAGACAGAAGCAGAAGCAAGAAAATATCGCTTATTTCAATCGGTTTCTTCATAGACCTCAACCCATTTTTCCTTCACCACTTTGTCCCAATAGTAAGTTCTCATATTTTCTCATTACTTTCATATTTTCTTGTTTACATATATTCTTCATATTTTTTAGACAGATTTTTGGTACAAAAGCTACTTTTTTTAATCTGAAAAAGTACTTTTTTCTGGTTTTCAGCTATCTGCAGACCATATTGCGTACCACAGCAACACAGTCATGAATTCAGCTATTACACTCAAAACCCAAAAGTGCTTCTACCTGCAGTAGGTTATAGAAGGAACCAAGGTGATAAAGTTATGTCAAACTCAAACGTCTGCAATAATCCAATGGTATATGAAAAGAACATGCAACCTAGAATGTCGGAATATGAAACGTTGGATCTGTTTCCTGTACATCCAACTGGCATACTGGAAGGGAAAAAAACTGACCAGGTGTCTTCTATTGTTTCAGTTTCCGCTGATACTTCAACTGATACAAACTCTGGTTCTCCTCATCATGTTATCAATCAAGAAAAAAAACCCTTCTTTGACTTCTTTTAATAATTCTGCAGGACAATGTTCTTAGGTTAGTTTGGATGTTTTTTTTATTGTTACTGGCTAAAAGTACAAACATGCTGCAACTTTGTGTTCCACATTCTGTTATCAATCAATGATATGGGTTTTATGTTTTTTTGCGTATTTTTTACTTTCATATTGTTTCATGCATGGTGTCCATCTATAAAATTATCCATTTTGTAGCCTATGAAAATGTAGAAATTGGTTGGAATTTTTATGGTTTAGATTTAATAGGTTGAAATGGAAAAGAACAAAAAGCAAGTAAGAGGTGGAGAATCTGAGAAGAGATAAATCTTAATCCTTATTGATCTATTCGTGTAAAATTACTGTTTTTCATTTACAATATTTAAGTTTAGTTTCTGCCATTAATTTTTTCTTTATAAATTTTGGAATTTAATGTACCTTTTATTTTTTTAAATTCAAGATGAAGAATGCTCTTGTTTATTTTAATTTAATCACATACCACTAGGATCAATGGAATATTCTTTGTTTTTAAAAATTTTACTTACCAAAAAAATTTAGGAACATGTTTGATTTAATTTTGCAAAATTGTTTTTTAGTTTTTAAAATGTTTTTGTAAAATTTAGTTTTTACAAAATTATTTTTAAAAATACTTTTTATTTATGAGTTTTAAAAACTATAAAATTAAAATAAAATTTAGAGATTTTAGTTTTTGCTTTTTAGTTTTCTTAAATACAAAAAGAATCAAATAGAAAAATTATACACTTTTTATATTATAAGTTTTTAAAACTAGGATTATCAAATATATATATATATATATATATATATATATATATATATATATATATATATATATATATATATATATATATATATATATATTGTTTCGTTGTGGAATCGGAAACGATGACGATTATGGAAACTACGGTGGAGTAATGGAATGTGAGCATTGAATGTAGTTCCATTATTGAAATGGTTTGCCGTTTTCTTTGACGTGTGACCTAAATAAGGCATGGGGCGAGGAGGCGCAACTTTCCTGTGTACTCGAGTACACTCCGTTGTGGTGGTCTTCCTCAGTTGAACTCTGACCAATGATTTGTCCTTAGTTGTTCCATTTAATCTAATCCGTTTGATTGCCTTCTCATATAAAGATAGAGAGAAGACTGTGGGAAACTTTTAGCATTTTTGCTGATTGAGTTCCTCTTGTATCTTTGAGTTTTTCCCTCTTGTTTAAGAGCGCTTATTCCCTAGAGTAACTATCGCTGCACGTTTACAATTTTAATGTAGCAAAGCTTCTTTCCAACTCCATTCCTTGTTTCAGAGTCTTTGCTTTCCTGTTACAAGGTACCTTCTTTTTTCCTCAGCTTTTACTTAAGTTTTTATCGCATTGTTCTTACGATGAGTGGTAACCCTATTATCATCGAGAGTGACTCGAAGGGTAGTGTTTTTTCATCTTCGAGAAAGGTAATGGAGTCTGAGTCACATTCCTTCCCCTTTGTTAGCGGGGGTTCCAAATCAGTGTTCATCATTTTGAGTGATGATTTAGAGATGGAGGATTTGTCTAAAGACTCTCTGTCCGATGAAACTATATCCACGAATACTTCTGAATCCCTGTTTGCAGTGGAATCTAGTGGGGGTGAAAACCTTACCGACAGGATGATGCCTCCCCCCGTCCTGAACGAGGAAAAAGTAATGGTTTCCCGTCAAAGGAGGGAACGTGTCGGTCTCTTTGTTCAAACATACTGGGAGTCAATTGGTCATGATCCCAGCAATGCAGACATTGCTCGTCACTTGGAGTGTGAAGGGCAACATGATGCCCTTGGCTCAATCCTGGTGATCATCATAAAGTTGGCGTATGCGCACGTATAGATCTTAAATTAATAGCGTTGACCAATACGAATAGGTTCCATTGGATGACTGCTGAAATAGTTGGGACTCCTTCTGTCCTGAGCATTGTCGAAGACGTACTTCAAGCCAACATCTTAATTAGTGATACGTCAGATTTTGCGATCTTGCCAGTAGGTCAAGATGTCAGCATGGCAACCGGGAAAGGGTGGGTTTAAGCAGCTCTGCCCCTTCCCCCGCCTTTATATACCAGACATGCACTTGCCCCCACCATAATCAGGGGTAATAATTTACCCTCCGCCCCCACCCCCAACACAGAACGGGTTTCCCCCGCTGAAACCCTGCCCCCACCCGTGTAAATTTATTTTTTTTTTCAAAAATATTTATTTTTTCCATAAAAATAAAAATCAATAATTAAATTTCATATTTGATAATTTTAAAAATAATTATAATACTTGACAATTTTAATTAAATTTGTATTTTAAAAAATGAATAAAAATTAAAATAAACTTGATATTATAAGATTAAGAAAGGTTAATGGGTAATAAAGTTTAAAAAAAGGATTATAAATTAATTTTAAAAGGTGGGTGTGGTGCGAGTAATAGCGTCCCCCGCCTCCGTCTCGTCCCCGTAATTAAAAATTGGGTTTTCCCCGCATCCGTCCCCGCCTATAGTTAAATCGGCTTTTTCTCTTTAGATTCGGGGCATGGGCAGGCGGGTCCGACCAGGTCCAAATTTTTTTTGTCATGCCTATCCAGATGAGACGCTGTCTAGCTATTTCGAAGGTTGCTCGATTCCCCTATACAAGTGTCTCTTTACTAGTTTATGGGTGAAGCAGCATATCCCTAGGGGAGATTGTTGCATATCCCTAACACGGGAAGGGGGTACCCTTAATACGATTATTTTGTTGCATGTCTTATCGCTTTTGTTTATTATCGTTTATTGAGTCTCCTTCACGATTCCACATCTTTTGAATCAAGGATGAAATCGATTCGTTATTCCTTTTAGCATGAATAAAATAATGGTTATGTTTGAACTTGATCAAGAAGCTTCTAGTCAATTGTATGAGTCAGTGGCATAAAAACTAAATATTTTTTGATTCAAGTTAGGTGCAAAGAAAAATCTCAAAGTATTTTTAAAACCATGAAAAATTGAGATTTTGTGTGTTTGATTTGAACCAATCAAATTAAACACACATTCTAATACAAATAAAATCCAACAGGGGTGAATTTTTTTTTAAAAAAACAATTTGATTCAAATCAGGTTTTGTACATGATTTGAATCAAGCAATTTTTTGTCACCTCTTCTCAATTTGATTCAAATCACACTTTGCACATGATTAGAATCACACAGTTTTTCCAACATTTTATCAAGGGCCTGTTGCAGTTGGTTCGGGTCAGATATTGTATATGATTCGAATCTCCGAGACTTTAATTTGAATCATGCTTTACACTTGATTTGAATTAAGCGAGAAACGGGTGAAAAATATTATTTCTTTTTAATCCATTCACTTGCTCATTTGACTCAAACCATGCATTGTTTTGGAATAGAATCTAACCAACTTTTACCACACATTTTTGTGCTTAATCTCAAGCACCTATAAAACTTTTTATCAACACTTTTCATGCAACGAAATTCATAATCAATTGTGATTTTCTGTGCAATCAACTCTCTCATTTTGAAAAAGTAAAAAACCCTTGCATTTAAATTTCATTCATCTTCAACCTTAGTTTTTTTCCAGATCTTGATAATATGAGATATGTGATTGATTGGGGGAGACGTTGTCTTGAAAATAATTATTCTTGAAGATTGGGTAAAAAATTACAGGTTGTTGCAAGATTGAGAAGTTGTCAGTGGTGCTGACAAATTCTAATGTGAAAAGAAGGAGGTTCTTGTAACACCCTCAAAACCCAATGACAAATATATTGCATAATCAGAGTAAAAGCATGCTTATCAAAGAGGGTGTCACATGTATTACAAAATTTCAACAACACAAAACGACATAAAGCTTCTAGTCATGTTTATAACACACATTGAATATCATGTTTCATATGCACATCACATCGGAATAATAGAAATATTACCAATAACAATATCTCAACATAATATTTCATGCATACAAGCATTGAGCACTAAGGCCACACCACATAATCCAACAGAACAAAATCATAAAGAGAGTAATACAATATCTCTCAAAACGTAACATGAAATCAAATGTAAACCCCCTATGTGTTACATAACCAGAGCATGAGTTCTATCTATCTAAGAATACAATAAAATGAAATAAAAGCTTCTCGGCTAAATCCTCAAAAGCAAACGAGCACCTCTACTCCTCGATACCTGAGCGATGTCGTACAAAACATCATTTCAAAAAAAGGGTGAGAATTCATATCAGTATAAGAAATATATAATAATAAACGAGGTATAAAAACATATAACACAAGAATTCATCACACTTCCAACATACATGTATTCCACTCTTTATAAATAAATAACATATGTTTACACATACAATATGGCTCGAAAGATTTCAAGGTAATCAATTAAATCATTTCTAATTATCACCAAGATACTAATCTACACAATTAGCGCGTATGCTCACCAACACAAATTCACATCGACACACTCCAAATGCGATTCAATGAAAATGCATGTGGTATCAATGTTATCCTTAGAGGATTCCCCGCGTCCATATCTGAGACATATAACCACCAATAAGCCCGTCCTCTAAGCTTCAAACCAATCCTCTAGGTTTGGGACAAGTCAATAGCTCCCACGGAACTACCGAACATTTCCTCTTTCTCACCGAATGAATGCATGTGCAATTATCAACCAACACATGCAATTAAGACCATATATCAATCCTAGTTATTCAAGCATATATCTCACCCTTCATCACATATGAATTCCACACCATTTGCACAAACATACACATCACATATCATTCATCACATATAGTGCATTCTCATAGCATTCATCACACAAATACATCCTAATAACATGTATCAATTAGATCCAAGTCATTTTATTCTCAACCACCACCAATTCATAACATTCTATTACACAAAATCAAGTATCATGTAATCTTCAAAAAGTCATCCAAAACTCATCCAAATCATGTCAAATAAATTATTAAAATTCGTGGAAAACAATTGTTGTGAATTCAATGCCAAGAACAAAGTATAAAACAAGGAAGAATAAAGGACAAGGAAGAAGAGGAACACAAGAATTGGTTATAACTGCTATTCTTTTACTTTCTCTTAAAACAAGATTGCAAGTTTACAAGAATAACAAATAACCTCTCTCACCCTAAATTAGGATTTGCAGAATAGCAATGATGAGAGACTAGTATGCTATTTATAATAAAACCTATCATACTAACTAATGGGCTTTTTTCCACAAGACCCATTATACAAGCCAACTTAATAAACAAGCTAACTTAACAAATTAGGGTTTAAACACTAAAACCTAATTTAACATGCTAACAACCCTAGCATCTTCGACACAAGCATGTGAACAACCTTCGACTTCATTCTCAATTCTATCGAACCAAGAAGCTAACTTTCGACCATACTAGAGTTCGATCCAATATCTCAGAAATCTCCACCTTGGACCTAACTCTACAACGTCAAGGAACAAACTAGCTTTCTTCATGCAGCTTTATCAACTGCATACAGTGGAAAAACTTGCAACTCGGCAATGTCTTGGTGATCATATCAGCAGCATTGTCTTCAGTCGAAACCTTCAGCACTTGGACTTCTCCACGCTCGATTACTCCTCTGACGAAATGCAGCCTCACATCAATGTGCTTAGTTCGCTCATGATAGGCTGAATTCTTCGACAGGTGTATTGCACTTTGACTATCACATTTAACAGTGATACCTCGACCTTGAAGTTTTAGCTCCTTCGCAAAACCTTCAAGCCACAATGCTTCTTTCACAGCTTCAGTTAGGGCAATATACTCCGCTTCAGTGGTTGATAGAGCAACAACCTTCTGAAGTGTTGCTTTTCAACTAATTGCAGTGCCAAACATAGTGAAAACATATCCAGAAATAGATTTTCTGGAATCCATACAACCTGCATAATCAGAGTCGACATATCCTTCTATTACTGCTTTACTATCTTCACCCAAGGCTCCACCATAAATTAGGACTCTATTCAGAGACCCATTTATGTACCTTAAAATCCACTTCAATGCTTGCCAGTGAGCCTTTCCAGGATTCGCCATGTACCTGCTTACAAGACTGACTGCATAAGCTATGTCGGGTCTAGTACAAACCATAGCATACATCAAAGAACCATTTATATTAGCATACGGAATGCTATTCATATAGGCTCTTTCGACATCAGTACTGGGACACTGATCAATACTCAGCTTGAATTGAGGGTTTGTTGGAGTCACAACTGGCTTCGAATTCGACATACCAAACTTTTCAAGAATCTTCCGTAGATATGCCTTTTGAGATAAGCATAACTTCGACTTCTTTCTATCTCTTCGAATGTCAATTCCAAGAATCCTGGAAGCAGCTCCCAGATCCTTCATATCGAACTCCTTATTGAGTTCAGCCTTCACCCTCGTCACATCTTAAACATTGTTGCTTGCTATGAGAATATCATCCACATAAAGCAACAAAATAACAAATGAATTACCAGGTCGAAATCTGAAGTAAACGCAGTGGTCGAACTGACTTCTAATGAAACTTATGCGTGCCATGAACTTGTCGAATCTCCTATTCCACTGTCGAGGAGATTGTTTCAGCCCGTACAAAGATCTCTTTAATTTGCACACATAATCTTCCTTCCCCTTTTCGACATACCCTTCAGGTTGCCTCATCAGGATCGTTTCATCTAGATCACCATACAAGAACGCAGTCTTCACATCCATCTGTTCCAGTTCAAGATCGAACTGTGCCACCATGGCAAGCAACATTCGAAGGGACCTATGCTTCACAACAGGAGAAAACACATCATTGAAGTCGACACCTTCTTTCTGAGTGAAACCCCTTGCAACTAACCTTGCCTTGTATCTTTTCGACGTCACTCCTTCAATTCCTTCCTTAACTTTGAAAATCCATTTACAGCTGACTAACCTTGCCCCAGCAGGTTTCTTGATCAGTTCCCAGGTATGATTATCATGAAGAGATTTTATCTCATCATCCATGGCCTTCAGCCATTCAGTCTTATTTCGACTCCTCATAACTTCCTTATAGTCTCTAGGTTCTTCGTATAGAACCTCACTTGCAGAGATTAAGGCATAAGCTATAAGATCTGCATATCCAAGTCTTTGAGGTGGCTTGATGACTCTTCTCGACCTATCTCTCGACAATAGGTAGTCATCGTCAGTTTCCTCAACTTCAGCATCTTCTGCTTCTTCTTCGACTTCATCTGGGATATGCAATTCAGCATCAACATGCTCCACCTCAACGGGAATCTCTACCTGTTCCAGCTCTTCGTCAGATGTTTCTGTACTTCGACCAACATCATCAGTTTTCTTAAAAGCCATTTAAGCTTCATTGAAAACTACATCTCGACTGGTGATACACCTCCTGTGACCTGGCTCTAGGCACCATAGCCTATAAGCTTTGATTCCTTCAGGGTATCCCATGAACATGCATTTCAGAGCTCTAGGTTCGACCTTGTCTTGCCTAATGTGAGCATAGGCTACGCAGCCAAATACTCTCAGTTTGTCGAGATCTGGTGGATGTCCCGACCAAACTTCTTCAGGTGTCTTCATATCTAACGCTGTCGAAGGACATCTGTTTATCAGATATGTTGCTGTCGAAACAGCCTCAGCCCAGAACACCTTCTTTAACCCCGCACTAGTCAACATGCATCTGACTCTCTCCAAAATAGTTCGATTAAACCTTTCAGCCAAACCATTTTGCTGTGGAGTACCTGCAGTAGTTCTATGCCTTGCAATACCAGAGGCAGCACAAAAACTGTCGAATGCCTCATTGCAAAATTCAAGGCCATTGTCGGTTCTCAACCTCTTGACCTTTCTGCCAGTCTGATTTTCAACCAGAGTCTTCCAACTTTTGAAATTCTCAAAAGTTTCATCCTTAGTCTTCTAGATGAATACCCATAATTTTCTGGAATAATCATCTACTATGGATAGAAAATACCTTGCTCCTTGTTATACCCCAAAATTTGCCCGCATCTTTTTTCAAGAAAACTCCAATCTGGAAATTAAGAGTCTCATATAATCATGGATTTTTATTTCAACAAATATCCTGACATATGAAATACTTAGTTTTTAGAATTTTTCTTATACAGTAATTTGGCTTGCAGTTGAATTTATTCTTACGCAAATGCCAAATACTGTCTATTACTTCACACATGCTATTTATTTATTTACAGATAAATAGTACTGACACAATTGGTACAGAGTTAAATCTTTTTGCAGGCGCAGAATCAGGAAACTCAGACTGTACTGGTAACAGTATATATTAGTTATTTATTATGTCTGTGTTTTTAACAAGTCATGTAAATAAACTTTAATTTTACACATAAAACATAAACAACAAAAAAGAAAATTAACTTTGACTGTTGATTTTTCATTCTAACTGCTACGTCAATATCTGAACAGTCAATTGACAGCCAAACTGCTGGCAGTACAATTCTCAGTGTTTTGTACCATCAATCAAATCAATCTTTCACAATTCAAAATTCCAAGATTTTTGTTCTAGAAGTCTTCTGAATATCACGCGATTAGCAGAGACTCAACACTGCACAAAAATCAGGTACGCTTAACTGTCTCCTACATAAACAGTCCCTGACTAGGGTTTTCTTGTTTTTACAGGAGAAACAAGTTTTTGAGAGCTCAAATGGATTTCATACACATCCATATATCTCAAAGTACCATCATACAAATTTTCAAACTTCAATTCACTCAGACGCACCGTCAGCAGCTCAAACAGTCAACAGACGACCCGTTTGACCAAAAAAGTCAACAGACAGTCAAAAATGAATTTTTTTGTCAAAGTCCATATTTTGTCAAAGGATTCATCATTTGATCATTGGATGATCATAATTCATCAAGGAAAGATCAAAAATCAACAAAACCCTAAGATTCAAAATTAGGGTTTTTGCCTGAAAAGTCAACTCAACTTTGACTGATCATAACTCTCTCATCCTTCATCCAAAAAATTCAAACCAAAGCTCATTTGAAAGGAAATTCAATTATCTTTCAAATGCCATTGATACCATGGTCATTAGATTCACCATTTGAAAAATATGATCAAAGACATTACAGGTCATTTTCAAAGTCAACAAAAAGACACTTTTTTCAAAAGGACACACAAGGAGCATCAAAAATCATTTTGACATGAGACCAAAGGCATTGGTTAGAGGACTCTTTGAGGTTTCCAAAAAGTGCAAGATCTCCTTCATATGACAAAAATTGAGGGATTTACACCTTCTTGAAGTTGGCTAAATTTTGGAAAATGCATAAAACCAACATTGCTCAAAAATGCATTTTTTCCAAATGGGGCCAAGTTTTCATGGTTCAAACATCATTTCCATGATATTATGGGCCTCCCAAGACCAAGACTAAGCCCACACCATTTTTATTTCATTTTTTGCATAATTTTATCTTATTTTAAGATTAAATTAAAAAGAAAAATGAAAGGATAATGGATGGCTTAAATCTTAAGCATGACTCACCCAAGGAATCTTCATTTTTCTGCAGAGAATTGAAGAGCAAGGCAAGAGCATTGAAGACAAGAAGACTTGGTCAATAATTCAAAGCTTTTTAATATAAAAAATTCAAGAATTCCACAAAGGCAACTAGATGCTTCTTAGCTTCAATTCTAAGCACTCAATGCTTATATATAGGCTACCATACTTCAGTAATAGAAAGGGACAAGTTCAGAAACAAAGCCTTGCTGATAACACACTTGTAATCACTTGAAATTTTTCAAAGAAATTCAAAATTCGAATTTTAATTTCTATCTTGTTTCAGTTCAAATTAAACACCCAAATACAATCCTCAAGTATCATTGAACGTATTCCAATCAATTGCAAGCCTTGAAGCTCACTAAATCGAGCTATACAGGTCATAATTTGTTCAAACCTAAATAAACTCGTATCTGGTCATTCATGCATGTTTAACAAGATGTAGACATGTATTTGTGTTTGGTTTGAGGTCCTAATCATTTCTGGAAACTTAATTGAAGTTTGGACGCCTATACGTAGGATCACCATTTTAGGGTTCGAACCTTTAAATTTGGGGTTTTACTATCCATGCAAAATTATGAACTCTAAATGGTACCATTAGAATCGCATGAGCAATACGAACTGAACCATGGTATCGCGCCAGATTTATATTAGTGTTTGCTAGTATTCGCTATTTTCAACAGGTGTAAAAGGTTGGAGTTTTTACACCACCTGCAAATGAAAGGTGTAAAAGCCCATCCTGAGGAAGAAGACGATGCGTGGCGTCCTCTGATTGGCTGGAGGGCGCGCGCGTGTTTTTTGAATTAATCTTGGATTCTGTGTTTTGCAGGTACATCACGTGGTATGGTCCCTCATGCTGGTGACCATCAGATCCACTAGCCAGCTCATCAAACGTACCAGACAAGTGATCCACACCATAGACCACACTTATCCACCACACCTGATCGTATCCTTTTATTTTTTTTATTTCTATTTTAATTTTCTTTGCAAAATTATTTAAAAATAGTTTTAAAAATCCAAAAAATACACAAAAAATATTTTTAGACTTCTAAAATAATATATTATTTTCTGAAATAAAAATATTTTATTTTTCTTCAAAATTTCAATATTTTGCATAATTAATTAGTATATATTTATATATTTGCTTTTTAATTATTCTAACCAATCAAAAAATCATAAAAAAAATTGTTCTTTATATTAAATATTGTTTATATATTATAAACTAATTTTGTACATATTTTGAATAATTTTCTCTTTAAGTTTTAATTATTTGTATAATTATTTGCATAATTATGTTTTAATTAGCTTAATCAATTTCAAATCAATTCCAAAAATTCCAAAAAAATTAGTTTTGTTTTAAAATTAATTGACAAATATTTTGTACATATTTTAAACTTAATTTCTAGGTTTAAATCTATTTTCATCTTTTTTTTCTTCATTTTAATTTAATTAATCATGCATTAATTATCATTAAAATCAATCATAAAAAATCCAAAAAACATGCCTTTTATTTTTCTTGCAATTTAAAATTCCTAGATAAATGTATAGGATGTCAAATTCATGTAAATAGGCTAGTTTACATTTCCTGCACAATCGATGTAATAGCGTAGATTTATTTTCCGCACTTTACATTTCCGCATTTTAATTTCCCGCACATATAAACTGCGTGTATGTCAAAGATAAAATTGAACCGTTAGATCACTAACCTCCAAGATAAAATATCTGAATACAATCACAATCACACTTGCACCTCTTAAGGTAAATCCCTTCTCATTCTTTTCAAAATCAAAGTCAAAATTCTACTGTTTCGAGTACAAAATCGAACCTTTTGTTTGTATCCGGTGAAAGGATAGATTTTTAAAGGAAATAGGATAAAGACCTTACAACTCAAGGTAGACCTCCTAGTTTGCTTGCTCAAATCAAAACAAACAAAATTCTCATACACTGTTGTTTTTCAAAACAAAACTTTCAAAAAAGGCAGCACTTTGTATACATCCAAACACGGATTATTACAAAGTTAACGTTCTTTTCAAGACATCTTTCGAAAGATAAACAAGCATTTTGTATACATCCACACACGGATCATTACAAAATTCAATTTACAAAAGTATTTGAAACCACATATGAGCATTCTAAAGCAATTGAAAAGTAATCGAAAAACAAGTGAGCTAAGCAAACTTAAGAGCCCATGGATAACCATGGATACAAAGGGTGCTAACACCTTCCCTTTGTATAACCTACCCCCTTACCCAGAATTTCTTAAAGGTCTTTTTTCTGTTTCTTTTATAAACCTTTCCTTAATTGGATAAAATAAAAGGTCGGTGGCGACTCTGTGAATTTCAAAAAAATGCGAGAGCATAAGCGATAAAAAAGAGTCAGTTCACGTATCTCTCCCGAACAGAGGTATGGTCCGAGATAAAAACGGAGGTCCACAAAACTGGCGACTCTGCTGGGGATTCACTTTCAAAAAACAAAATGTTTTCAAAAGGGGTTACCTTAAGAGAATAGATCACTTCGATGTTTTCAATTGATTGACTTGATTGCTCTATTTTTCAAAGGTTTGTTTGGGTATTTTGCTTGTGTGAAAGATTCTAACCCGAATCTCGAGATACCTTAAGTATATGACAATAGACCAAGGAAACTGTACGGCATGTACCGATACGGTTGATCTGGTAGTCATCATTAGTGCGATACTTTGGTTTATACTGATGTCCCTTGAAAACGATCAAGGAGTATATTAGGCTTCCGAAATGTCATTAAACATTAATTTGTCTTAGAACCTTTTTAGTTGAACTTGACTTGTGGCCTATTAAGTGGCTAGCTTTGAAATTGATCGAAGTTAGTTATCCTCGAGGAATATTTTGATCGGCCGCTCGAGCGCCGTATTGAGATGTTACTTCCAAGGATCATAGAACCCGAATACTATTCTAGGACAGGTTTTAACCAACTCAACTTCAGTGGGGAGGGTATCACCTATCAGCTCCATGCAAGCCTTTAAACCTAAGGCTATTGTTTGATTTGTTTTTGTGTGCCACATGTTTGCATCATAAGCATATCATTTTTGCACCAAACACTTCAAGGATCAAAGAGTTTACCTTTGTTTTTGCAGGTAATGGCTCCCGCCACCAAAGATTACATCCGAATCAACATCTCAACGATACCATCTGAACTAAAAGACTTAGTGTCAGAATTCCCCAGGAATGTTCAATTCACTGAAAGGCATGGTCACCTACTCCATTTGGTTACCTCAAAATTTGAAGAAGACATGATACGGGTCCTGTTCCAGTTCTTTGACTCTGAACATCATTGCTTTACCTTTCCTGATTACCAGTTGGTACCCACTTTGGAAGAATTCTCTGAACTAATTGGATTGCCTGTTCGAAATCAATTACCTTTCACTGGTTTAGAAAGGATTCCAAAACCTGAAGTCATTGCTGCTGCTTTACATCTGCGGAAATCAGAAATCGAGTCCAATTGGGAAACAAAGAGTGGAGTTAAGGGTTTATTGGAAAAGGCTCGACTACTGCTAGAAAACAAAAGTTATCCAGCTTTTGAGGAGGTTGTGGCCCTTTTGATCTATGGGTTGGTTTTATTCCCAAATCCCGACCAGTTCATAAGTGTACACATCATCAACCTTTTCCTAATCCGTAACCCGGTACCAACATTGCTGGGAGACATTCTACATTCTCTACACACTCGTACCATGAAGAAACGAGGAACTCTCATGTGCTGTATATCACTACTGGCTAGGTGGTTTACATTTCATCTTCCCCGATCAGTGTTGAGAAATGAACAAAGAATGCAATGGTCTCGCAGGATTATGTCTTTGTCTCATTTAGATATCCGGTGGAACAACTTCTTTCAAAGAGACATTACTATCATTGATCATTGTGGAGAGTACCCTAATGTGCCACTCCTTGGCATCAAAGGAGGCATCACTTACAATCCCTCTTTAGCTCTACGCCAATTCGGATATGCAAGGAGCAACGGTCCTCATGACATGATTATCCGTGGCATTGTGTTTGATTACGAGAGTGATTCTCATAGACACCGACGAAGGTTCATACATGCATGGGACAGTGTCTATAGAATAGAAAGCAAAACTCTGGGGCAATGGAATTCTATCCCTATGGAACCTTACCTCAGATAGGTCCGTACTCACGCTCAGAAACTCCTTATGCCATATCCCGCTGTTCTACCTGTGACTATTGAACCAGAGGTCGAAGGATATGAACCTCAAGTTATTCTACACCCGGATATGCCAACTGACCTAGAAGAGTTGCAAAAATCTTGGGTTCAACTCAAAGAGGAAAGAGACACCTTCAAAGCATACTGTCAGGACTATGAGAGAAGAATATTGGAGCTCACCGGACAGCTTCAAGAAGAACAGCAGATCAACACATTCCTGGGGGCAAAGAGAAAGCGTCCAAGGGAGACCTGAGGGATCATTTATTTTATTTCTGTCTTGTAAGCCCAAATGAGGCAAAGAAAAAAAGAGAATAAAAAAGAATTAACTAACGTTTGTTTCTTCTTTAACAAATCTAAACTCTAAGATCCTTGAAAACATTGCACACACATTTCACTTCATGCATTGCATATACATTTCATACATATACATTTCATACATTGCATACACATTGCATCCAGTCATACACATTGCATAACAGGTTCACATGACGGATTTCTCATCTTCTCGCTGTTTATTTCAGTCAGAAGAGATGGAATCTGAAATGAGCATCAAGAATCTCGAAGCACAGAATGCCCAAGTTCAAGTGGCCATTCTGGAACTGGCAAAGGGGCAACAAGAACTGAAAGCCCTGATAATCAAGAAGAAAAAGAAGCCCAAAGGATCTGTAGGCGCGAGTCACCTGAAAAGGAAGATCAAAATCCCAGTCAAAAAGTTCAAAAAGCCACCGATCCCTGAAACAGTCGGTGATGATGAACAAGAAGACAATCAAAGCAACCAGGGTTCAGCTAAACCCTCTCTCTCTTCAAATGAAGAAAATGATCATTCTGGGGACGAACCGGATGATGACAAATACCAACAGCTGGAAGACCGTATGAAAGCTATGGAGATACAAAAAATACCTGGCTTAGATTTCAATGATCTAGGGCTCATCTCGGATGTTGTTATCCCTCCAAAATTCAAAGTTCCTGTCTTTGCAAAATATGATGGAGTTTCTTGCCCGAAACTACATCTGAGATCCTATGTGAGGAAAATACAACCTCATACAACAGATAACAAATTGTGGATTCACTTCTTCCAAGAAAGTCTGTCGGGTACACAACTCGAGTGGTACTATCAGCTGGAAAATACCAAGGTTCATACTTGGGAAGAATTAGCTGCTGCTTTTTACAAACAGTACCAATACAATGCTGATCTTGCGCCAACCCGTACTCAACTAAGGGGCATGTCTATGGGACCAAAAGAAAGTTTCAAAGGATATGCACAAAAGTGGAGAGATATGGCTGGAAGGGTTCAACCACCCTTATCTGATCGCGAACTAGTCGACATGTTCATGGGCACTTTAACTGGCCCTTTCTATAGCCATTTGCTGGGAAGCTCATCATCAGGTTTCATTGACCTGATACTGACCGGAGAACGTGTCGAAAGTGGCATTCAAAATGGAAAAATTCAAATAGGTTCCTCCTCTGGTACTACAAAAAAGCCCATCAGCAGGAGAAATGAGGTCAATGCAACACAAATTCAGAAAAGTCGCAAAAGTGAGCAGCATCAATCTGTAGGGGCAGTTCTGATCTCCACATCTGCACCTCAAAAAGATCAACAGCCAAAATATACGCATCGACCAGATGCACCTGTCATACCCCAAAATTTGCCCGATTATTTCTGGTCTAATAATTTATCAAATTGGAATAGGGGTGTGGATAACAGGTATTTTGGGACCCGAGCATTTGGGGCCCAATTATTACAAAGGTTTTATCATTTTTGGGTATTTTTTTGGGTTTTAATAACATTTGTTTTGATTTATCATGACTAACTATTAAGTATTTAGCATTATTAATTTTCATTTTTTAAGGTTTATTATTTTTTAGTAATTGTATATATTAGAATTATTATTATTAATTTCATTATTGTTATCTATTAGTATTAGTTACCATTTAAATATTATTACTAAGTACTTTTACTAATTACTAGTTATAAAATAAAAAATAAATAATAAAATTAAAAAAAAGTCAATTTTAAGAAGATACGTGAAAATGGCAAGGGGAATCCATGAAAGGAAATTTTTGATTCTTCAAAGGATTTGGATCAAGTTTTCTTGACCTAATTGAATCACATATAAGGACAGAACAACTGCAGGCCAGGAGGGAGGAGGTTTTTGGCCGAAAATCTGCAGCAAAGGGATCTAGAACCGAAGCCAAAAAAAGAAGAAAAAGCCAAAGTCGTTTGGGAAATTGGAGATTGTTTCAAGGTATTGTGGACATTTAAACACGTTGCTGGAGTGTCACTCATCATATCACGACCGCAAACGAAGTTTAAAGCTCCCGGAATCGCTGCTGATTCACCACGGTTTGGTCTATATTAGAATTTTTTCAATTCCATGAATTTGCGCATTACAAGGGTGATTTAATCATATATTCATGTTCATAATCATGCTTGTGATGTTTTAGAATCATTCAATTGGAGTTTCTGTGCCAAATCATAAGTCCACCATTGTTAGGTCACTGGAGCTTCGTTTTGGGGCTTTGACTTGCAAGCGAAATTGGCCAAAACGGGTGACGCCATCGAATCCAGGGGGTGATTTCTGGTCCATCTATGCCCTTGGGATGAATTTATAATTGGTGTTTTCAGTTTTGACTCTTGCAGGCTTATAGGAATGTCGAGAAACCGTGGCCAAAGCCTGAGAAAATCGTGGGCGAAAACGCTGTTTCTGCGAGGAAGATGTAGCTGGGCGGAAAAATTATGTTGTTTTTAAAATCTATATATATTTCCCAGCGCGTACATTAAACAAGTTAATCAGCTGGTTGGATTGGCAAGAAACGCGTTTGGTGAGTTGCAGAGCGCAGGTTCGATCCTGGCTCCCGTATGCATTTTTGGCTTAATTTGTTTCCGGATCCCATGTATGTTCCTGCAGGGGATCTACCATACACCTTCGTATCACAACCCTCAGATCTCTCCCATGTTAGATCCCACGCACCTGAACATAGTAGCACACCATGGACACTCTCAGGTGCATAACACAAGATCGAAGCCAGGTTTTCCTTTATTATATTATTTAGATTATTTAGATTAATATTAATAAATTATGTTTAATTTGTTTAATCTATTCAAATAGGATTGTTAATATAATTAGGATTAGTTAGTTAGAATTATTTGCTCGATTTATTTCGATTACTTGATTTAATTTATTTAATTAATTTTAATTATAATAAAAAACCCTTATAAATACATTAAGATATTAGGGTTTGCTCCATCCCATTTGCCCAAAGTATCAAACATATTAGGATTTAATTTATTATTCGTTCCGACTAAATCTATTGGTCGCGATGGTTAATAATCGATTAATTTAATTAATCAAATCCTATAAATTAAAATTCAAATAAATTTATTTTGCTAAATGGTTTTAACCATCTTATTGGTTATGATGATTAGCATATTTCCCCTTATCAATTCGTTATTATTTGTAATCGAAACTATCGGTTATGAGGGGTAATGATAAATTAATAAATTAATAATTAAAATACATCAATTTGCTAAAAGTGATAATCGAATCAATCGATTAGAATTGCCAGCAATCCTTTACTAATCTGTTAACTATGGCGATCGAATCTATTGATCGTTGCGGTTAATAGTGCCATATTAAATCAGGGTTGTACGCCCAAAACACTTAAAATACATCAAATCACAAACCACGGATTTTCATCTCTTCAATTCTGCGATGTTCAAACTACGATAAGGTAATTCAAAATACCTTCGAACTTCGCATTTCAAAAACAATTTCAAATCAACTTCAAACCATTCAAATCAAATTCTAAGGCGTACAATCTTGTCCCCGAACTACGTAGACTCTGATCCTCCCTAAGGAGGTACGTAGGCACTTGGCAACAAGGCGAGTCCCCTTCCCTAAAATCTCAATTTTCCCCTTATTCAATTCTTTAGCTATAAAACCTTAACAGTTAGCCATAAACCTTTATCTTTAAATGTTAGCCTTTAGGAAAGGGTTGAGGGTGCCTAACACCTTCCCTCAACCTGATTATAATAACTTACCCTGAATCTCGTATCTGCGTAGGGTTTCCTATTCGCCCTTCAGAATAGGTGGCGACTCTAAAGTTAAATTTTTTAGGCAGGTTGCTACAGCTGGCGACTCTGCTGGGGACACACTTAACGGTGAATTACTATGCTCCTAAGGCTTGAGAGGGTTTAGGTTTAGGTTTGTGGCAAACGGTTTAGGTTTTTGGCGAAATTTTCAGGGTTTGGCTAATTAGCCAAAATTAGGGTTTATTTATTTTTGTAAATATCTATTTTTTATTTTTTGTTATTCATTTATTTGTGAATATATATTTTTAAATATTTGCTGCTTTAATACATTGTCTAAATTATAAGCGGCTGGATTTCGAGGTTAGTTTTTAAATATTTAAATTTAAATTTATTTATTTATTTACTTATTCTAAGGTTCATTTATTTATAGAAATTTAATTAAAATATTTATTTAAATGAATACTTTTATTTCTATTGCATCTGTTGGGTATATTATATTGTTGTTAAAACCTAAGTGTGGGAGTTAACTTTGAGACCAAAAGGGGACATGAACCGCCTTACGAGTCTCACTGATAACTCCACTCGGAGTGGGTTAGGTATTTGGAAAGGTCCGAAACGAAGCTTGACTTTGTGGAGGGCTGGACTGGATACTTAGCTGATCTCTCCGGGAACCTACCCCAAAAATTCGAACCTCATGGATAAAATGAGTTGTTCTAAAATCCGAAGAGACAAAAAGTCTCGGAGGCTACGAACGACCCCATGAGACCTTCTAGAACACTCCCAAAAAAAAGGGTAGGCTCCCTAGAGCCGCTACGTCGAACCTATGAACCTAGGACTTTTGTGCTGCTGTGCTCTTTATGTGTTTGCAATTTATATACTTCGAATATCTATCTGTTCAATTTTGCAGGTATCCCTACGTGGTCCCTAGCCTGTAGGGACTCAAATTTCTAAAGACCACGTCTTTCCCACGAAGGACATCACCATCCATGCATTCCCTAACCTGTAGGGATTTTACTTTTATATCCATGTATCTACAACTACGCGTCCTTCCCACGAAGGACATTTCCATTAACGCACGTCAATTGGCCTCTCGATGGCCATGCGATCTAGGGACTGTCTCGAACGGTCACCTCGTGCCTACACCTACACACTCCCTAGCCTATAGGGATTTTCTTTCACACCCGGGTGTTTTCACAACGACGCATCCTTCTCCGAAGGACAACCTCATTAGCATGCGTTCGATTGGCCTCTCGATGGCCGTGAGATCTAGTGACTGTCCTGAACGGTCACTCCATGCTTATTCCCGCGCACCCTCTAACTTGTAGGGTTTGGATCTCCATTTACACATCACATCCCTAGCCTGTAGGGATTTCTCTTCGTCCATATCGTCCTTAGATAGGTTGTGTTCCGCATAGAGAACCTTCCCACGAGGGACAAATTCATTGGTACACGTTGATTGGCCTCTCGATGGCCATGAGATTTAGTGGTTGTCTTGAACGGCCACTAGCCGCTATATTCTGCATACTCTCGAATCCAAGGGATTTCCCTTGGCGTGTCATAACATTTATCCTGCAAAGATTCCAAGAGGGTCTAATGTCGCCTCTAAGGCTATCCCTAGGATTACATGCCACCCGTCTGCATTGCATACACGGAGTTACAATACAAGGAGTCTCTCGCTTACGCGTGCATTTGCATTTTCATGCATTCATACTTTCACATTTACATTTGCATCTTCACCCGCATCCAAACTTTCCGTGCTAGCCGATTTCCCGAAACTCCCAAAGAAATAAAAAAAATACTATGGAGAAAGGAGGATAAATTGAGAATGACCTTAGTCTTACTAAGAAAAAGAGGATGTCTTTCACCATGCCAGCCGCATGTCCATGGCTTGTCATAACAGAATTATAAATACAATAAAGGTTGTCATCGAGCAAGGACCAGTTCAACAAAGAGTTCCCTCATAGATACACTCGAGATGTATCTAGTCATAAAGGGGTTCATCTTAGAACATATCAAACTTTCGAGGACGCTCCACGATAACCTGGGGGCAAGGGTCAGTCCAACTGGGGCAATACCCTGAGCAAAGATGCATGACTACAATGGAGGGAATGCGACATATGTCAGCCCCACACCAAAGGAAAAAGGGTCATAGGTGATACTATCCTTAGGAAAAGCAAAAGAGGTTCAGTCAAAGGAAACTCATGAAGTTCCGATACGACGAAAACCCATCGCTTACAAATTACTTCCGACAGGATTGACGTGCCCAAGAAGAATTCGAGGTTACCCTTTTACTTCTACAAGTCTAAAGAGCTAAGGAGTAAAACAAGATCAATGGATCCACAAAGGAGATTGTCCCTAGGATCAATAGGTTTATCATTTCAAGTTGTATTTCCTACGATCACAAAATGCTATGTGATATAAAACATTGTACCTTTCGAATAGTAATTCAATAAAAATATCATGCATGTTTTGAAATCAATCCATTCGCTTCATTCGCTCACTACTACGACTTTCTAGTCGCACACTTCTATTTTCAATTTCAAATCATTAACAAACCTGAGGGAGAATGACGATTACAAATAACTAAGTCCAGCTAAACATATGCTTTCAAGGTAAGACCGAGCCGAGGATGTACAGGCATTGTTTCAATTCCCAAACAGTGGAGAAATAAGGATGTTAATCCCTCGTTACCCCCTCGAGCCTGGAGTTGGAGTTTTGTTTCTAGTTTTCAAATAAACCTTGATTTCAACCAGGGGCAGGGTAGATTTCAATTAATTCAATGGCGTATTTTGGTTGTCAAGAGAATCAGTCAATCCAAGCAAAGGATCAAGCAAAGCAAAGGTTCAAGCATATTTTCTTCCTCGCATTCATCAAAGATTGAGGAAGTAATGGAGATAACATTCACAACAATCTTCTTCCTCATTACATTGTTCAAGATCGAGGAAGTATCAAAGGCGAAGCTTACAAATCAAAGGCGACATGGCAGTCACAACATTCAATATCCAAAGATCAAAAAGAGCATTTCAAAAGAAAAAGGAGAAAAAAGCCCGCTAAGTCAAAATGAAAAAATTCCATGAAAGAAAACAAAAACGACTTAGGCAAAAATTAGGGCATCCCGATGAATCAAATCCAAAGAATTGGTTCATGCAAAAATAAGGGATAAAAACAAAGGCGAAATACAAAGGATAATCTTGTGACTGCTAAACCATCAAAGCTTCACATCAATGCTTGGATCTCTACTAAGGCTTCTGCTCAACATCGAAACTAAAACGATTCTCTTACAAACAAAGCACATCCATTGGATTAGTAGAATTTTTAGGATCTGGAGAACATCAAGGAGAAAGGGGTGGGATAAATAAAATTTTGAGCCTTATATCCATTGTTTCTTAAAACATGAACCAGGCCAAGTTACAACATTCAAAAGTCCTAATTGAGGCAAGGTTAACAATGAAAGCATATTAAGCAGGATTTGTTATACTGACTCCTATGTTTGTTAAAACTATCTCTAACCACTATGCTTCTTCAAGCATTCTTTTCAATACCATCCAGTCCTAATTCATAAAGGACCTCGATTTCAAAACTTGCATACGCATTGCATTGGAGTTACTTCTCAAAAGGGTACAACGTCATCTACAAGTATACACTTAGTATCGAGGAAATCTCGAAATTGGTTTAATCAAAGGTGATCATTTCTAATAAAGACCCTGGAGTCGGGGGAACCACATCTAGGGGGTTCTCCTAAACAGGGGCAAAAAAATTCAAAGATCACATGGGCATGCAATCAAACATCCTATTCACTAGGGGTACTCTTCCTAAGGTTCAATCGACTTGGGTGCACAACTCAAAGCAATAACAAACAGGGGCATGTCAGACATGGGAAGGATTCAAAAGGATAGCACACTAAGGATAGTCCTCCATATCATGGAGATCAAGGACACACCCTTTAATCTAAACGGCAAAGCATCCGACGAGGTTATTCCTCGGGGCACTTCCCTCATAACTTGGAGATCATAGGCACCTTCTCCACTGAACATTGGGGCATTGGATATCAAATCCATAAGGCAAACAATTCAAAGGTTAAAGGTGTGGAGAACCTCCAAAGTTTAAAGGCGCGGGGTACTTCTAAAAAAAAAATCAAACTGGGGCAAGGCGCACAACAAAAAGAAAATGCGTTCCCGCACCATACAACATTGAACAAATCTTTTTCTCCTAACTACGATCTTCAAAATCCTCAAAAACAGGTATCGGGGAATCGCGCTAGCATCACACCCCATTTTATCAAACAAACATGCAGCTCCAGCGAGTTATATACGCTTTGGTTATCAACAACCCATCATTGGAGCATCATACATACAAATCACGCATTACATACATTGGTTGATACACTACACCATAACTTTTTATGTGGTCTTCTTTAAGACGAAGCTCACGATCCTTTCTAGGAGTTTCCTCAAGCAGTCTTATTCAAGACAAATTATCACCATTTCCAAGAACCTCTTTAGATGGTCTTTTTTTTCAAGACATTCTCTTCTAAAAATCTTTCTAGGTAGTCTTCTCTAAGACAGTCATCGTCATTTCCAAAAAAACCTTTTTAGGTAGTCCTCTTCAGGACATTCCTTCTTTAAGTACCTTTTCAGGTAGTCTTCTTTAAGACATCTTTCAATCTCTTCAGGTAGTCTTCTTTAAGACATCTTTCAACCTTTTCAGGTAGTCGTCTTTAAAGACATTCTTCATTCCCTGCTAAGAACTTTTCCAGGTGATCTTCTTTAAGACAAATTTCTACCTACTCTAAGAGCCTTTACAGTTGGTCTTCTCTAAGACAAATTGCTACCATTTCGAAAAACCTTTTCAGGTAGTCTTCTTCAAGACAAACATTCACATCCATTCAAAAGACCTTTTCGGGTAATCTTACAGAAGACATTACTTCGTTCCACTCATTACGTCAACCAAGCATACGCATATGCATAAGCATACATAAACATTACAAAGCCATCATAAGCATAGTCAGGGTATAAGTGCAAGCATGGAATAAACAAGTTCAATGGGTTTGAGGAGATAAAACCATGGGATCGCATCAGCATTAGCATACATGCATACGCATTAGCATTAGCATTAGCATATACATATCACAAAAACCCAATTTTTATTGGCAATCCAAACCAGTTCAAAGTCCAGTTCTCATCCTGGAAAATCATTAAATCCAGTTCCCGTCTGGTAGTCAGTTCCCGTCTGACTATTACATCAAAATCCAAATCACACTACAAAAGCCTAGTCCCCAACCCTCGTGTTGTGAAAGGTGTATTTTCTCCGACCCTCGAGTCGTGAGTCTCCAAACAGGTGGATCTTTTTCATGCAGGTAAATTTTCCGATAACCCTCGCAGATAACCCTGTTGGTGCAGGTAAATTTTGCGATAACCCTCGCGAATAACCCTATCGGTACAGGTAAACTTTGCGATAACCCTCGCAAATAACCCTGTTGGTACAGGTAAATTTTGCGATAACCCTCGCAAATAACCCTGTTGGTGCAGGTAAATTTTGCGATAACCCTCGCAAATAACCCTGTTGGTACAGGTAAATTTTGCGATAACCCTCGCAAATAACCCTGTTGGTGCAGGTAAATTTTGCGATAACCCTCGCAAATAACCCTATTGGTACAGGTAAATTTTGCGATAACCCTCGCAAATAACCCTGTTGGTGCAGTCCTTTTCAGGAACCTTTTCAGGCAGTCTTCTTTAAGGCGTATTCCATCCTTTCTAGGAGCTTTTTCAGGCACACAATATTTTTAAACCGTTCTTCAATTGGGTTTATCACGTTAGTCCCTCGGCAGTGATATCTTCCAAAACATCATCAACAAACAATCAAAGGTGTTATCTTTCTTTTCAGAATTACTAACATACTAACTAGCATAGTTAATAATCATGCATCATTCAACTAACATACTTCATTCATACATTACGCATATACATACATGGCTCTCATTTATTTTGAGATGCTCACCGCATCATGCATCATAAACATTGCATAAAGTCAAGGTTGCCTTTTTAGGCCACGCTACGATCTAAATATGTAGCTCATTCAAAAAAAAGAGCGTCTGCTTCACAGTAAAAAAAGGAAAAAGAGAAGAGAGAGAAAGAATGGTATTCACCTTGGGTGGCATCTGTAAGCCCATCTCCCACAGAACTTCTTCCCGGCAAAAGCAAATTTCAGGGCATTTTCAGTATTCAATCATCTTCTACCTTTGAGATCACGATAGGCAGACGTGCCTATCCGACTCTTTAGGTTTAAGAAGATTGAACAGGGGCACCTGTCATACCCCAAAATTTGCCCGATTATTTCTGGTCTAATAATTTATCAAATTGGAATAGGGGTGTGGATAACAGGTATTTTGGGACCCGAGCATTTGGGGCCCAATTATTACAAAGGTTTTATCATTTTTGGGTATTTTTTTGGGTTTTAATAACATTTGTTTTGATTTATCATGACTAACTATTAAGTATTTAGCATTATTAATTTTCATTTTTTAAGGTTTATTATTTTTTAGTAATTGTATATATTAGAATTATTATTATTAATTTCATTATTGTTATCTATTAGTATTAGTTACCATTTAAATATTATTACTAACTACTTTTACTAATTACTAGTTATAAAATAAAAAATAAATAATAAAATTAAAAAAAAGTCAATTTTAAGAAGATACGTGAAAATGGCAAGGGGAATCCATGAAAGGAAATTTTTGATTCTTCAAAGGATTTGGATCAAGTTTTCTTGACCTAATTGAATCACATATAAGGACAGAACAACTGCAGGCCAGGAGGGAGGAGGTTTTTGGCCGAAAATCTGCAGCAAAGGGATCTAGAACCGAAGCCAAAAAAAGAAGAAAAAGCCAAAGTCGTTTGGGAAATTGGAGATTGTTTCAAGGTATTGTGGACATTTAAACACGTTGCTGGAGTGTCACTCATCATATCACGACCGCAAACGAAGTTTAAAGCTCCCGGAATCGCTGCTGATTCACCACGGTTTGGTCTATATTAGAATTTTTTCAATTCCATGAATTTGCGCATTACAAGGGTGATTTAATCATATATTCGTGTTCATAATCATGCTTGTGATGTTTTAGAATCATTTAATTGGAGTTTCTGTGCCAAATCATAAGTCCACCATTGTTAGGTCACTGGAGCTTCGTTTTGGGGCTTTGACTTGCAAGCGAAATTGGCCAAAACGGGTGACGCCATCGAATCCAGGGGGTGATTTCTGGTCCATCTATGCCCTTGGGATGAATTTATAATTGGTGTTTTCAGTTTTGACTCTTGCAGGCTTATAGGAATGTCGAGAAACCGTGGCCAAAGCCTGAGAAAATCGTGGGCGAAAACGCTGGTTCTGCGAGGAAGATGTAGTTGGGCGGAAAAATTATGTTGTTTTTAAAATCTATATATATTTCCCAGCGCGTACATTAAACAAGTTAATCAGCTGGTTGGATTGGCAAGAAACGCGTTTGGTGAGTTGCAGGGCGCAGGTTCGATCCTGGCTCCCGTATGCATTTTTGGCTTAATTTGTTTCCGGATCCCATGTATGATCCTGCAGGGGATCTACCATACACCTTCGTATCACAACCCTCAGATCTCTCCCATGTTAGATCCCACGCACCTGAACATAGTAGCACACCATGGACACTCTCAGGTGCATAACACAAGATCGAAGCCAGGTTTTCCTTTATTATATTATTTAGATTATTTAGATTAATATTAATAAATTATGTTTAATTTGTTTAATCTATTCAAATAGGATTGTTAATATAATTAGGATTAGTTAGTTAGAATTATTTGCTCGATTTATTTCGATTACTTGATTTAATTTATTTAATTAATTTTAATTATAATAAAAAACCCTTATAAATACATTAAAATATTAGGGTTTGCTCCATCCCATTTGCCCAAAGTATCAAAGATATTAGGATTTAATTTATTATTCGTTCCGACTAAATCTATTGGTTGCGATGGTTAATAATCGATTAATTTAATTAATCAAATCCTATAAATTAAAATACAAATAAATTTATTTTGCTAAATGGTTTTAACCATCTTATTGGTTATGATGATTAGCATATTTCCCCTTATCAATTCGTTATTATTTGTAATCGAAACTATCGGTTATGAGGGGTAACGATAAATTAATAAATTAATAATTAAAATACATCAATTTGCTAAAAGTGATAATCACCAACCGAAAAGGGTATTCAACTTTTTTTTGTGCCCCTGAGGGTGATCAGTATTTGAGATATTCTCGCTCGAACTCAACGGAGTTCTGAAGACAACTTGTCCCTTGAGAGGAAAATTTTTTTTTTCATCTGCAGTTCATGATGGAAGCTTTCCTGGTGTCAAGTACTTGTTCATATGCAAAGAATGTTTAGTATGAGAAATATAATTTTAATGCAAAGTTCATGTTTGTCTTGAAGTTTAAAGATTTTTTTTTTTTGAAAGGATGTCAAAACATCGATTTTTTTTTTATGAAAGGTGGCGCAATACCAACTCAAGTGTTTAGCAAAACTCCTAGGAGTCAGTTTACCGTATTATCGTTACAGTATGCTTTCGAATTAACCCTGCCTCAATTAGGACTTTTAAAGGTTGTAACGTGGCCAGGTTCACGGTTTTTAGAAGAAAGGATTTTTAGGCTCGAAATTTTATTGGTGCCCACCCCCTTCGTGATGTTCTCCAACCTAAGCTCAGTTAACTCGATGTGAGCGTTCATTCTTCAAGAGGAGTTTGAGATGATTGAGGAATCAATGAGGTGTTTGGTCATGGCAATCACTATACATCTTGTTCTTGGTGTCTGATCACATGATCTTGAATTTATGGTCACACGACTTTTCCCTTTTGTTGAGGATCTTTTTTGTTTCCCTAACTTTTGCCTGGACAAATTCTTTTGAATTCCGGGTTTGACGTCCAGCGGGATGCCCTAACTTTTGCCTAAGTCACTTGTTTCGAGTTGTTGACTCAGCAAACTTTCTTTTCTTTTCTTCTTTTTTTTTCATTCTTTTCTCTCTCTTTTTTTTTTTTTTTTGCACAAATCATGTGACCCTGAGACATCTTCGATTGATTGGAAATATTGTGACTGCCTCATTTTTTGATTGACGAGGGATGACCATTCTGGTATTGACTTTTCCTCAATATTTTGAAAGGTAGCCATTGTTGTATCCTTGGATACGTGCTCCTGATGAATGTTGAATGCTCGATCAAGTTAACTGAGCACTACCCTGCCCCTGGGTTAAATATGAGGGTTTTTTCGTATAGAAGAGAAAACTCCTACTTCAAGGCTCAAAGGGGTTGACAAGGGATTAACTTCCTTATATCTCCAGTGTTTGGGAATTTGAAACAATGCCTGTACATCATCAACAGGGTTTTACTCGAAAGCACACCATTTGAGATTATTGGTATTATGTGTTCGTCATTCTCCCTTCAGAGTCATCATGCTTTATCACAGAGAGCTTGGTATCACAAGCAAATAAGAACATATTAGAGCGAGAGCGAATGAATTTTTACAAGACAAACACATCCAATGCATCGTTATTATAGTTCAAAAACAAACAAGTATTGCATATAGACAGTATTAACAAGAACAAGAAAGATTACGCATGAAAATGCATGAGAAATTACGAATTGCCAACATTGAGGAGATTTTCTCCGTATGGACTTATTGCTTCAGAAGGTCCATTGAGTCGAAGGAGAACTTCAAATCTGGCCTGCAGGTGTGAATATGATAGCCTTTGCATCAATCAAGTCTTGTACCTTATCTCGGACTGGTTGGCAATTATCGATCGACTGACCAAGTGCCCTAGAGAGGAAACCAAACCCAGCGTTCGTATCTGAACTACAGATTACTTCTAAGAAGAAGATTCTGACGAAGCCACAAAGGAGTTGTAAGTATCAAGCTTTAGGGATTTGAGGCAGAAAATGAGAAGCTCGTTGTCTGGAAACCTGTTATGCAATGATTTGAATGCAAATGCATATGCAATGTTTTCAAGGATCTTTTTGGAACCCAATTTGCAACATTGAAATGTAGTTGCAGCTTTGTTGAAGAACTTCGACTTCCATCTTTGAACGTCCTTCTTTAAGAATCAGGCTCACCATATCCAGTGGGTCATAGCCTCTGATTCGGGGTACTTCTGAATTTGAAGGCACATCTTGCCCCTTGATAGGTACTGTTCCTCTGTACTGGAAGACATATGGCCAGAGGAAAATAAATCCTCTTGCCCCTTGTTAGAAATCTGGCTCTTGATGATGGCACCTGGAATTGCGCGCCCTAAATACTTGAGATCCTTGAAAAATGTTAGTTAGGTGATTATGAGGAGTAAGTCCTACAAAGAGTTCAAGTTGTTAGCGTACACACAAATCCTGCAAGAAAACCAAAAGGTTAGGGTATAAAGAAATCCTGCGAGGAAACCAAACGGTTAGATAACGAATACAAACAAGTCACACAAGTATCCTTAGGTTTAAAGGCTTGCATGAGGTTCAAAGGTAAATACCCTCCCCACTGAAGTTTAGTTGGCTCAACCTGTCCTATATAAAGATCGGGTTCTAGGGAGCTCATATCATTGACCTTTCTCGAAGGCGCTTATCTCAGTTCGGCGATCGAATCACCAACCGAAAAGGTCCCGAAAGTCCAGTCCATATGAGTGTAGCTTCGAGTATCAACCAACTTCAGTCGGAACCAAAGCCAGCCATCTCGCTACTTTCTAAAAGGCCGAAGTTTAGTTCAACTAAGGTTCTAGGGGCGCATTAGTGCTTAATGACACCACGCGGCAACCAAGCATTTCCTCAGGTCGGATCCCAAGGAACACCAGGACAAACCAATGTGTCACACTAACGATGGCCATCAGATCAACCACACCAGTATACGCTGTGCAGTCTCCTTGATCTCATGCCATTTACCTAAGGTACTCAGATCCGGGTGTAGGATCTTTCACACAATAACAAACCCAAGCATTTTCCTTAAAAATAAAGCATACAAACAAACAATTTAAAAACATTTACAATGAACTAAGCCCTAAGGTATACCCCTCTTAAAGACTCCCCAGCAGAGTCGCCAGTTCTGTAACACGGTGAACTGACTTTAATTTTTTGTAAGCAACCAATGTTGCGGTAAGCATGAGTCGCCACCGACTTTTATTTTGTCCAATGTTAGGAAAGGTAAAAAGTACAGAAAAAGACCTTTTTGAAAGAAAACGGGCTCGGGGGGTAAGTTATGAAAAGGGAAGGTGCAAGCACCCTTTTCATCCGTAGTTATCTACGGGCTCTTAACTTGCTTAGCTCATATTTGTTTGTTTTTTAGTTGAAAATGAGTATAAGGACTTTAGCGTAAATGCGTAGCCTTAGTTTTTTGAAATAATATTGAAAAGATGTTTTTAATTGAGCTAGGCATATTAAGAGCACTACCCTAAATAGTTGGTCTTTTTCTATGCCTTTTAAAGTTCCTAGGACTATCCATACTATATAGAAGTAGGTAGTCCTTGTTTATATTGGACGTGCGGGTCATCGAAGGATCATCGAGGTCGTTGAAGGCAACAAGTAGAGATACCTTAGCAATCCGAAGGGACTATCATCATTTATCGAAGGCAACAATTCGAGGGACCAGATCATGTATTCGTAGGCAACACTTTGAGGGTTATCGAGGGACCATGATCTTTGATGATTTTTAATCGAGGGACAATTTGCTATTGGTACCTCTACATTTCGAGGGACACGACCATTATTAGTTTGTAAGGCAACCAAGAGGGGCGTACCCTAGGGGTGGGTGTGTGTAAGTGTGTTGTATTCAATTATGATTTATCTTATATTTTTTAATGAGCTATCGTTCAATTCGAGCTTTCCATACACGCCCTAGTTTAAGCATACATCTAACACAATAAAAATACGGAAACTAAAAGTGCAGGAAAGTAAAGATTTTCACTATAATATTTACATTTTGACCTATATACATTCTAATACTTGAATAAAAACGATAAAACAAACATACATGCGCCATACACAGAGTTTGAGGTGAGAGAAGAAATCGAGAGAAGGTAAAAAAGTTAATTAGCGAATTAAATTAAATTGAGACTACTTGATAAAATCCTAAATTTAAAACTAATTATTAAGTTATCTACATAATTAACTAACCTAAATCTATTAAATTGTTTGTGATTTTTATGTTAATAAAAACTAATTAACTTATTTACAACTAATTGAAAAAATTAAATTAAAAAAAAACTAGCCTAATTAAACTAATTTATCTAAATTCAATTATTTGGTATTTTTAGTGATTTAATTAATAAACTAAGCTAAGATTCTAATTAAAAAGTTTTTTGTAATCAAATGAAAAAAGGATATTTGTTGGGCTGTAGAGGCAAAGGCCCAAAAATGAAAATGAATTAACCCCTAGGGGGTATGCTCGCTGCAAGGAGGTGCTGAGTTAGCAATTTGGTTAGGCTAAACAACCATCCAAGGCCCAAGTTCAAAATTAGAACCAATCAAACCTAACAATGTGAAGTAGTCCGCCTCCACCTGTTTCTCTTCCACGCTTGTTTGGTTTGCTTCTCAAAATCTCTCTATTTCCAATCCTTCCCTGCAAAAAGAACAAACATCAAACACATGATAATGCTCACCATTTTTCTCTCGATCTACATATGCAACTCGTAACGCGATGCTGAATCATTGATCGGAGGTGTCACGCGTCTGAATGGTAGCGTTGGGCTGCGAACGGACATCGTCGGAAGGGAGCAACGAACCAGGGAAGCGTGGACGGAGGCTTCGCAGGGGGGAGGATCGGAGTGATTCCGGCGGTTGTGTCCGTCGGGAGCGAGGTCGTGATTTGAAGGGCGATGGTTTGTCGCTATTATTGCCGGTGTTGGTCGCCGGTGGTGGTTGTCCGATGGTGATGGCGGATTCGCGGCTGTGAGGTTCGTCGGAGCGATAGAAGTGGCGAGTCGGAGTTGCGGCGGCCATTTTGGTGTCACACGGAGGGAACAAGATCTGGGGCTTGATCTGATTTTTGTGCTTTCATCTTTCTCTTCCAATTCAACTCAATTTTGTTCCTGCAAAAATCTGTATACAAAAACTTGTGATGCTTATGTGTTAATAAAGTTTATGCTTAGAAATTATGCAAGTGGTGATGAATATCTAAGTTACTGTTTTTTAAAGGTTTATTCTTTGTGTGTATTTTTTATGTCATATGGTGAAGTGATTTGTGATTGCAGCAAGTTTTTTTGTTGTGCCATGGTTCATGTGAAAAAATAAAAATAAAAGGTTCATGTTACAGTAAGAAAATATGATTAGTAATATGGTATTCGGAAATTGTTATGTCTGCCGTGAATAATAAGGTGGATAATAAGATAGGAAAATAATGAGTGGATAATGTGAATTTGTTAGTAAAAAATATTAATAGTCAATGTATACAAATTCAGTAAAATAGTTAGTGTATACTAATATAATAACAATTAGTTAGAATATAACAAAAAAAACAAATCATTAGGTATATCATCATATGGCATCAAACGAATTAAGATTAGAACATAAGAAAATCGAAAATAAAAGGGAGGCCTCATATTGAGAATCATCGGCCAAATTAAAAAAGATTGTAAAAACATTTTAAACAAAAAGAGATAAAAAAGTTTGTGAGGGTTTGTGAGGAATTGTTAGAAAATTGTTAGTTAGAAAATTGTTAGTGAGAAAGTTGTTAGTGAGGAGTGCTCTATTTATAGACTGAGAATTAGGTTAAAACCATTCCTAAAAAGGAAATGATCCAACCCAAAGGCCCATGGACCTTCTTGATCCACAAGATTAAGAACCTGGTCGTACTTGTGTCCAGGTGCGTCCAGGTGCAAAAAAGATTAAAAAAAAGTTTAAAAAGATGGAAATGCACCAAGCGGGAATTGAACCCGTGACCTTTTGTATGTAAGCCTTACTTCCTAACCAACTGAGCTATATTATTTATTTGAAATAAAAAGCCAATTGAAAGTGTATGAAGCATCGGCCAGCATTTTCTATTTATTAAAATATAAGCAATTTTAAGAGTAAACTACTATATTTTAAAATAGAATTTGAATCGAATATTTATAAAATTCAGGATGTAAATGAACCCAAGATTTTATAAAATCCAATTTTGAAAACAAGTTTGAAAATTTTTGTCACTAAAAGTGTGGGCAAATTTTGGGGTATGACAGCTGCCCCTGTTCAATCTTCTTAAACCTGAAGAGGTAGATTGGCACGTCTGCCAATCGTGATCTGAAGGTGGAAGAGGATTGAACACTAGAATACCAAGAAATTTGCCCTTGCGGATGTAGGGATTTTTAGCGGAGATGGGCTTAGAGATGCCATCTAGCTGAGTGGGGGGGTCATGCTTCCCAGCGTGTGTATATGATAGATCTTCAGAATGTTTGGGGTTCAAGCTTCCAAACGTATATCTCGGATAGAGATTCATAGATTTTCGGGGTTCGAGCTTCCGAAACATTTCTGTCGTAGACTTCAGATTATCCGGGGTTCAAGCTTCCGGAACATTTCTGGCATAGCATTCAAGTCATCCGGGGTTCAGGCTTCCGGAACATATCTGGCGTAGGACATCAGAACGAGTTATTCATTGAACCATATCTGAAGAGGAATACCAGAACGGGTCGTACATTAGACCATATCTGGAAGTAGGACATCAGAACGAGTTATTCATTAAACCATATCTGAAGAGGAATACCAGAACGGGTTGTACTTTAGACCATATCTGGAAGTAGGACATCAGAACGAGTTATTCATTAAACCATATCTGAAGAGGAATACCAGAACGGGTCGTACATTAGACCATATCTGGAAGTAGGACATCAGAACGAGTTATTCATTAAACCATATCTGAAGAGGAATACCTGAACGGGTCGTACATTAGACCATATCTGGAAGTAGGACATCAGAACGAGTTATTCATTAAACCATATCTGATGAAGGATGTCAGAACGAGTCGTACATTAGACCATATCTGATGAAGGATGTCAGAACGAGTCGTACATTAGACCATATCTGATGAAGGATGTCAGAACGAGTCGTACATTAGACCATATCTGAAAGAGCCATACTTTAGGCTGTATTTAATTTTGTTGACGATAGTAGCCTGACCGATTGGTCGACCTGAAAGATAAAGTTAGTTTTATGCAATGTCATGATGTATGTATTGTATGTTTTTTGAAATGAATGAGACTGTTATGCATATTTCATGAGATGTATGATGTATGAATGCAAATGTTGTTAATGATGATAGTAAATTGTATCAATGTTTTGCGGGGAAAATAAATCCCTGTCTGTTCAACGCCTTTGAGAGATTATTTGAATCTCGACTTGACTGCCCCAGATGAATTGGACAATTACATGTCGTGCCCCTTGTACACATTGGCGTTTTAGCCAACTGAGTCAGTCATGGGAAATCTTTCTGCTTTTCGGAGCATTACTAAAGCATGCCTGTCGGGAGGGCTTCCTGAGATTTGTGCTACCACAAGTAACCTGCCCCAGTATCATGAGTTTAGGAACGATGCCCCTGATTGATCAACGCTTCTGAGAGAGTCTTCGAGTCTTGACTTGATTGCCCCAGATATGTGAACTCTTACTCAAAAGGGTATTCAACTTTTTTTTGTGCCCCTGAGGGTGATCAGTATTTGAGATATTCTCGCTCGAACTCAACGGAGTTCTGAAGACAACTTGTCCCTTGAGAGGAAAATTTTTTTTTTCATCTGCAGTTCATGATGGAAGCTTTCCTGGTGTCAAGTACTTGTTCATATGCAAAGAATGTTTAGTATGAGAAATATAATTTTAATGCAAAGTTCATGTTTGTCTTGAAGTTTAAAGATTTTTTTTTTTTTGAAAGGATGTCAAAACATCGATTTTTTTTTTATGAAAGGTGGCGCAATACCAACTCAAGTGTTTAGCAAAACTCCTAGGAGTCAGTTTACCGTATTATCGTTACAGTATGCTTTCGAATTAACCCTGCCTCAATTAGGACTTTTAAAGGTTGTAACGTGGCCAGGTTCACGGTTTTTAGAAGAAAGGATTTTTAGGCTCGAAATTTTATTGGTGCCCACCCCCTTCGTGATGTTCTCCAACCTAAGCTCAGTTAACTCGATGTGAGCGTTCATTCTTCAAGAGGAGTTTGAGATGATTGAGGAATCAATGAGGTGTTTGGTCATGGCAATCACTATACATCTTGTTCTTGGTGTCTGATCACATGATCTTGAATTTATGGTCACACGACTTTTCCCTTTTGTTGAGGATCTTTTTTGTTTCCCTAACTTTTGCCTGGACAAATTCTTTTGAATTCCGGGTTTGACGTCCAGCGGGATGCCCTAACTTTTGCCTAAGTCACTTGTTTCGAGTTGTTGACTCAGCAAACTTTCTTTTCTTTTCTTCTTTTTTTTCATTCTTTTCTCTTTTTTTTTTTTTTTTTTTTTTTTTTTTTTTTTTTTGCACAAATCATGTGACCCTGAGACATCTTCGATTGATTGGAAATATTGTGACTGCCTCATTTTTTGATTGACGAGGGATGACCATTCTGGTATTGACTTTTCCTCAATATTTTGAAAGGTAGCCATTGTTGTATCCTTGGATACGTGCTCCTGATGAATGTTGAATGCTCGATCAAGTTAACTGAGCACTACCCTGCCCCTGGGTTAAATATGAGGGTTTTTTCGTATAGAAGAGAAAACTCCTACTTCAAGGCTCAAAGGGGTTGACAAGGGATTAACTTCCTTATATCTCCAGTGTTTGGGAATTTGAAACAATGCCTGTACATCATCAACAGGGTTTTACTCGAAAGCACACCATTTGAGATTATTGGTATTATGTGTTCGTCATTCTCCCTTCAGAGTCATCATGCTTTATCACAGAGAGCTTGGTATCACAAGCAAATAAGAACATATTAGAGCGAGAGCGAATGAATTTTTACAAGACAAACACATCCAATGCATCGTTATTATAGTTCAAAAACAAACAAGTATTGCATATAGACAGTATTAACAAGAACAAGAAAGATTACGCATGAAAATGCATGAGAAATTACGAATTGCCAACATTGAGGAGATTTTCTCCGTATGGACTTATTGCTTCAGAAGGTCCATTGAGTCGAAGGAGAACTTCAAATCTGGCCTGCAGGTGTGAATATGATAGCCTTTGCATCAATCAAGTCTTGTACCTTATCTCGGACTGGTTGGCAATTATCGATCGACTGACCAAGTGCCCTAGAGAGGAAACCAAACCCAGCGTTCGTATCTGAACTACAGATTACTTCTAAGAAGAAGATTCTGACGAAGCCACAAAGGAGTTGTAAGTATCAAGCTTTAGGGATTTGAGGCAGAAAATGAGAAGCTCGTTGTCTGGAAACCTGTTATGCAATGATTTGAATGCAAATGCATATGCAATGTTTTCAAGGATCTTTTTGGAACCCAATTTGCAACATTGAAATGTAGTTGCAGCTTTGTTGAAGAACTTCGACTTCCATCTTTGAACGTCCTTCTTTAAGAATCAGGCTCACCATATCCAGTGGGTCATAGCCTCTGATTCGGGGTACTTCTGAATTTGAAGGCACATCTTGCCCCTTGATAGGTACTGTTCCTCTGTACTGGAAGACATATGGCCAGAGGAAAATAAATCCTCTTGCCCCTTGTTAGAAATCTGGCTCTTGATGATGGCACCTGGAATTGCGCGCCCTAAATACTTGAGATCCTTGAAAAATGTTAGTTAGGTGATTATGAGGAGTAAGTCCTACAAAGAGTTCAAGTTGTTAGCGTACACACAAATCCTGCAAGAAAACCAAAAGGTTAGGGTATAAAGAAATCCTGCGAGGAAACCAAACGGTTAGATAACGAATACAAACAAGTCACACAAGTATCCTTAGGTTTAAAGGCTTGCATGAGGTTCAAAGGTAAATACCCTCCCCACTGAAGTTTAGTTGGCTCAACCTGTCCTATATAAAGATCGGGTTCTAGGGAGCTCATATCATTGACCTTTCTCGAAGGCGCTTATCTCAGTTCGGCGATCGAATCACCAACCGAAAAGGTCCCGAAAGTCCAGTCCATATGAGTGTAGCTTCGAGTATCAACCAACTTCAGTCGGAACCAAAGCCAGCCATCTCGCTACTTTCTAAAAGGCCGAAGTTTAGTTCAACTAAGGTTCTAGGGGCGCATTAGTGCTTAATGACACCACGCGGCAACCAAGCATTTCCTCAGGTCGGATCCCAAGGAACACCAGGACAAACCAATGTGTCACACTAACGATGGCCATCAGATCAACCACACCAGTATACGCTGTGCAGTCTCCTTGATCTCATGCCATTTACCTAAGGTACTCAGATCCGGGTGTAGGATCTTTCACACAATAACAAACCCAAGCATTTTCCTTAAAAATAAAGCATACAAACAAACAATTTAAAAACATTTACAATGAACTAAGCCCTAAGGTATACCCCTCTTAAAGACTCCCCAGCAGAGTCGCCAGTTCTGTAACACGGTGAACTGACTTTAATTTTTTGTAAGCAACCAATGTTGCGGTAAGCATGAGTCGCCACCGACTTTTATTTTGTCCAATGTTAGGAAAGGTAAAAAGTACAGAAAAAGACCTTTTTGAAAGAAAACGGGCTCGGGGGGTAAGTTATGAAAAGGGAAGGTGCAAGCACCCTTTTCATCCGTAGTTATCTACGGGCTCTTAACTTGCTTAGCTCATATTTGTTTGTTTTTTAGTTGAAAATGAGTATAAGGACTTTAGCGTAAATGCGTAGCCTTAGTTTTTTGAAATAATATTGAAAAGATGTTTTTAATTGAGCTAGGCATATTAAGAGCACTACCCTAAATAGTTGGTCTTTTTCTATGCCTTTTAAAGTTCCTAGGACTATCCATACTATATAGAAGTAGGTAGTCCTTGTTTATATTGGACGTGCGGGTCATCGAAGGATCATCGAGGTCGTTGAAGGCAACAAGTAGAGATACCTTAGCAATCCGAAGGGACTATCATCATTTATCGAAGGCAACAATTCGAGGGACCAGATCATGTATTCGTAGGCAACACTTTGAGGGTTATCGAGGGACCATGATCTTTGATGATTTTTAATCGAGGGACAATTTGCTATTGGTACCTCTACATTTCGAGGGACACGACCATTATTAGTTTGTAAGGCAACCAAGAGGGGCGTACCCTAGGGGTGGGTGTGTGTAAGTGTGTTGTATTCAATTATGATTTATCTTATATTTTTTAATGAGCTATCGTTCAATTCGAGCTTTCCATACACGCCCTAGTTTAAGCATACATCTAACACAATAAAAATACGGAAACTAAAAGTGCAGGAAAGTAAAGATTTTCACTATAATATTTACATTTTGACCTATATACATTCTAATACTTGAATAAAAACGATAAAACAAACATACATGCGCCATACACAGAGTTTGAGGTGAGAGAAGAAATCGAGAGAAGGTAAAAAAGTTAATTAGCGAATTAAATTAAATTGAGACTACTTGATAAAATCCTAAATTTAAAACTAATTATTAAGTTATCTACATAATTAACTAACCTAAATCTATTAAATTGTTTGTGATTTTTATGTTAATAAAAACTAATTAACTTATTTACAACTAATTGAAAAAATTAAATTAAAAAAAAACTAGCCTAATTAAACTAATTTATCTAAATTCAATTATTTGGTATTTTTAGTGATTTAATTAATAAACTAAGCTAAGATTCTAATTAAAAAGTTTTTTGTAATCAAATGAAAAAAGGATATTTGTTGGGCTGTAGAGGCAAAGGCCCAAAAATGAAAATGAATTAACCCCTAGGGGGTATGCTCGCTGCAAGGAGGTGCTGAGTTAGCAATTTGGTTAGGCTAAACAACCATCCAAGGCCCAAGTTCAAAATTAGAACCAATCAAACCTAACAATGTGAAGTAGTCCGCCTCCACCTGTTTCTCTTCCACGCTTGTTTGGTTTGCTTCTCAAAATCTCTCTATTTCCAATCCTTCCCTGCAAAAAGAACAAACATCAAACACATGATAATGCTCACCATTTTTCTCTCGATCTACATATGCAACTCGTAACGCGATGCTGAATCATTGATCGGAGGTGTCACGCGTCTGAATGGTAGCGTTGGGCTGCGAACGGACATCGTCGGAAGGGAGCAACGAACCAGGGAAGCGTGGACGGAGGCTTCGCAGGGGGGAGGATCGGAGTGATTCCGGCGGTTGTGTCCGTCGGGAGCGAGGTCGTGATTTGAAGGGCGATGGTTTGTCGCTATTATTGCCGGTGTTGGTCGCCGGTGGTGGTTGTCCGATGGTGATGGCGGATTCGCGGCTGTGAGGTTCGTCGGAGCGATAGAAGTGGCGAGTCGGAGTTGCGGCGGCCATTTTGGTGTCACACGGAGGGAACAAGATCTGGGGCTTGATCTGATTTTTGTGCTTTCATCTTTCTCTTCCAATTCAACTCAATTTTGTTCCTGCAAAAATCTGTATACAAAAACTTGTGATGCTTATGTGTTAATAAAGTTTATGCTTAGAAATTATGCAAGTGGTGATGAATATCTAAGTTACTGTTTTTTAAAGGTTTATTCTTTGTGTGTATTTTTTATGTCATATGGTGAAGTGATTTGTGATTGCAGCAAGTTTTTTTGTTGTGCCATGGTTCATGTGAAAAAATAAAAATAAAAGGTTCATGTTACAGTAAGAAAATATGATTAGTAATATGGTATTCGGAAATTGTTATGTCTGCCGTGAATAATAAGGTGGATAATAAGATAGGAAAATAATGAGTGGATAATGTGAATTTGTTAGTAAAAAATATTAATAGTCAATGTATACAAATTCAGTAAAATAGTTAGTGTATACTAATATAATAACAATTAGTTAGAATATAACAAAAAAAACAAATCATTAGGTATATCATCATATGGCATCAAACGAATTAAGATTAGAACATAAGAAAATCGAAAATAAAAGGGAGGCCTCATATTGAGAATCATCGGCCAAATTAAAAAAGATTGTAAAAACATTTTAAACAAAAAGAGATAAAAAAGTTTGTGAGGGTTTGTGAGGAATTGTTAGAAAATTGTTAGTTAGAAAATTGTTAGTGAGAAAGTTGTTAGTGAGGAGTGCTCTATTTATAGACTGAGAATTAGGTTAAAACCATTCCTAAAAAGGAAATGATCCAACCCAAAGGCCCATGGACCTTCTTGATCCACAAGATTAAGAACCTGGTCGTACTTGTGTCCAGGTGCGTCCAGGTGCAAAAAAGATTAAAAAAAAGTTTAAAAAGATGGAAATGCACCAAGCGGGAATTGAACCCGTGACCTTTTGTATGTAAGCCTTACTTCCTAACCAACTGAGCTATATTATTTATTTGAAATAAAAAGCCAATTGAAAGTGTATGAAGCATCGGCCAGCATTTTCTATTTATTAAAATATAAGCAATTTTAAGAGTAAACTACTATATTTTAAAATAGAATTTGAATCGAATATTTATAAAATTCAGGATGTAAATGAACCCAAGATTTTATAAAATCCAATTTTGAAAACAAGTTTGAAAATTTTTGTCACTAAAAGTGTGGGCAAATTTTGGGGTATGACAGCTGCCCCTGTTCAATCTTCTTAAACCTGAAGAGGTAGATTGGCACGTCTGCCAATCGTGATCTGAAGGTGGAAGAGGATTGAACACTAGAATACCAAGAAATTTGCCCTTGCGGATGTAGGGATTTTTAGCGGAGATGGGCTTAGAGATGCCATCTAGCTGAGTGGGGGGGTCATGCTTCCCAGCGTGTGTATATGATAGATCTTCAGAATGTTTGGGGTTCAAGCTTCCAAACGTATATCTCGGATAGAGATTCATAGATTTTCGGGGTTCGAGCTTCCGAAACATTTCTGTCGTAGACTTCAGATTATCCGGGGTTCAAGCTTCCGGAACATTTCTGGCATAGCATTCAAGTCATCCGGGGTTCAGGCTTCCGGAACATATCTGGCGTAGGACATCAGAACGAGTTATTCATTGAACCATATCTGAAGAGGAATACCAGAACGGGTCGTACATTAGACCATATCTGGAAGTAGGACATCAGAACGAGTTATTCATTAAACCATATCTGAAGAGGAATACCAGAACGGGTTGTACTTTAGACCATATCTGGAAGTAGGACATCAGAACGAGTTATTCATTAAACCATATCTGAAGAGGAATACCAGAACGGGTCGTACATTAGACCATATCTGGAAGTAGGACATCAGAACGAGTTATTCATTAAACCATATCTGAAGAGGAATACCTGAACGGGTCGTACATTAGACCATATCTGGAAGTAGGACATCAGAACGAGTTATTCATTAAACCATATCTGATGAAGGATGTCAGAACGAGTCGTACATTAGACCATATCTGATGAAGGATGTCAGAACGAGTCGTACATTAGACCATATCTGATGAAGGATGTCAGAACGAGTCGTACATTAGACCATATCTGAAAGAGCCATACTTTAGGCTGTATTTAATTTTGTTGACGATAGTAGCCTGACCGATTGGTCGACCTGAAAGATAAAGTTAGTTTTATGCAATGTCATGATGTATGTATTGTATGTTTTTTGAAATGAATGAGACTGTTATGCATATTTCATGAGATGTATGATGTATGAATGCAAATGTTGTTAATGATGATAGTAAATTGTATCAATGTTTTGCGGGGAAAATAAATCCCTGTCTGTTCAACGCCTTTGAGAGATTATTTGAATCTCGACTTGACTGCCCCAGATGAATTGGACAATTACATGTCGTGCCCCTTGTACACATTGGCGTTTTAGCCAACTGAGTCAGTCATGGGAAATCTTTCTGCTTTTCGGAGCATTACTAAAGCATGCCTGTCGGGAGGGCTTCCTGAGATTTGTGCTACCACAAGTAACCTGCCCCAGTATCATGAGTTTAGGAACGATGCCCCTGATTGATCAACGCTTCTGAGAGAGTCTTCGAGTCTTGACTTGATTGCCCCAGATATGTGAACTCTTACTCAAAAGGGTATTCAACTTTTTTTTGTGCCCCTGAGGGTGATCAGTATTTGAGATATTCTCGCTCGAACTCAACGGAGTTCTGAAGACAACTTGTCCCTTGAGAGGAAAATTTTTTTTTTCATCTGCAGTTCATGATGGAAGCTTTCCTGGTGTCAAGTACTTGTTCATATGCAAAGAATGTTTAGTATGAGAAATATAATTTTAATGCAAAGTTCATGTTTGTCTTGAAGTTTAAAGATTTTTTTTTTTTTGAAAGGATGTCAAAACATCGATTTTTTTTTTATGAAAGGTGGCGCAATACCAACTCAAGTGTTTAGCAAAACTCCTAGGAGTCAGTTTACCGTATTATCGTTACAGTATGCTTTCGAATTAACCCTGCCTCAATTAGGACTTTTAAAGGTTGTAACGTGGCCAGGTTCACGGTTTTTAGAAGAAAGGATTTTTAGGCTCGAAATTTTATTGGTGCCCACCCCCTTCGTGATGTTCTCCAACCTAAGCTCAGTTAACTCGATGTGAGCGTTCATTCTTCAAGAGGAGTTTGAGATGATTGAGGAATCAATGAGGTGTTTGGTCATGGCAATCACTATACATCTTGTTCTTGGTGTCTGATCACATGATCTTGAATTTATGGTCACACGACTTTTCCCTTTTGTTGAGGATCTTTTTTGTTTCCCTAACTTTTGCCTGGACAAATTCTTTTGAATTCCGGGTTTGACGTCCAGCGGGATGCCCTAACTTTTGCCTAAGTCACTTGTTTCGAGTTGTTGACTCAGCAAACTTTCTTTTCTTTTCTTCTTTTTTTTCATTCTTTTCTCTTTTTTTTTTTTTTTTTTTTTTTTTTTTTTTTTTTTTTTTGCACAAATCATGTGACCCTGAGACATCTTCGATTGATTGGAAATATTGTGACTGCCTCATTTTTTGATTGACGAGGGATGACCATTCTGGTATTGACTTTTCCTCAATATTTTGAAAGGTAGCCATTGTTGTATCCTTGGATACGTGCTCCTGATGAATGTTGAATGCTCGATCAAGTTAACTGAGCACTACCCTGCCCCTGGGTTAAATATGAGGGTTTTTTCGTATAGAAGAGAAAACTCCTACTTCAAGGCTCAAAGGGGTTGACAAGGGATTAACTTCCTTATATCTCCAGTGTTTGGGAATTTGAAACAATGCCTGTACATCATCAACAGGGTTTTACTCGAAAGCACACCATTTGAGATTATTGGTATTATGTGTTCGTCATTCTCCCTTCAGAGTCATCATGCTTTATCACAGAGAGCTTGGTATCACAAGCAAATAAGAACATATTAGAGCGAGAGCGAATGAATTTTTACAAGACAAACACATCCAATGCATCGTTATTATAGTTCAAAAACAAACAAGTATTGCATATAGACAGTATTAACAAGAACAAGAAAGATTACGCATGAAAATGCATGAGAAATTACGAATTGCCAACATTGAGGAGATTTTCTCCGTATGGACTTATTGCTTCAGAAGGTCCATTGAGTCGAAGGAGAACTTCAAATCTGGCCTGCAGGTGTGAATATGATAGCCTTTGCATCAATCAAGTCTTGTACCTTATCTCGGACTGGTTGGCAATTATCGATCGATTGACCAAGTGCCCTAGAGAGGAAACCAAACCCAACGTTCGTATCTGAACTACAGATTACTTCTAAGAAGAAGATTCTGACGAAGCCACAAAGGAGTTGTAAGTATCAAGCTTTAGGGATTTGAGGCAGAAAATGAGAAGCTCGTTGTCTGGAAACCTGTTATGCAATAATTTGAATGCAAATGCATATGCAATGTTTTCAAGGATCTTTTTGGAACCCAATTTGCAACATTGAAATGTAGTTGCAGCTTTGTTGAAGAACTTCGACTTCCATCTTTGAACGTCCTTCTTTAAGAATCAGGCTCACCATATCCAGTGGGTCATAGCCTCTAATTCGGGGTACTTCTGAATTTGAAGGCACATCTTGCCCCTTGATAGGTACTGTTCCTCTGTACTGGAAGACATATGGCCAGAGGAAAATAAATCCTCTTGCCCCTTGTTAGAAATCTGGCTCTTGATGATGGCACCTGGAATTGCGCGCCCTAAATACTTGAGATCCTTGAAAAATGTTAGTTAGGTGATTATGAGGAGTAAGTCCTACAAAGAGTTCAAGTTGTTAGCGTACACACAAATCCTGCAAGAAAACCAAAAGGTTAGGGTATAAAGAAATCCTGCGAGGAAACCAAACGGTTAGATAATGAATACAAACAAGTCACACAAGTATCCTTAGGTTTAAAGGCTTGCATGAGGTTCAAAGGTAAATACCCTCCCCACTGAAGTTTAGTTGGCTCAACCTGTCCTATATAAAGATCGGGTTCTAGGGAGCTCATATCATTGACCTTTCTCGAAGGCGCTTATCTCAGTTCGGCGATCGAATCACCAACCGAAAAGGTCCCGAAAGTCCAGTCCATATGAGTGTAGCTTCGAGTATCAACCAACTTCAGTCGGAACCAAAGCCAGCCATCTCGCTACTTTCTAAAAGGCCGAAGTTTAGTTCAACTAAGGTTCTAGGGGCACATTAGTGCTTAATGACACCACGCGGCAACCAAGCATTTCCTCAGGTCGGATCCCAAGGAACACCAGGACAAACCAATGTGTCACACTAACGATGGCCATCAGATCAACCACATCAGTATACGCTGTGCAGTCTCCTTGATCTCATGCCATTTACCTAAGGTACTCAGATCCGGGTGTAGGATCTTTCACACAATAACAAACCCAAGCATTTTCCTTAAAAATAAAGCATACAAACAAACAATTTAAAAACATTTACAATGAACTAAGCCCTAAGGTATACCCCTCTTAAAGACTCCCCAGCAGAGTCGCCAGTTCTGTAACACGGTGAACTGACTTTAATTTTTTGTAAGCAACCAATGTTGCGGTAAGCATGAGTCGCCACCGACTTTTATTTTGTCCAATGTTAGGAAAGGTAAAAAGTACAGAAAAAGACCTTTTTGAAAGAAAACGGGCTCGGGGGGTAAGTTATGAAAAGGGAAGGTGCAAGCACCCTTTTCATCCGTAGTTATCTACGGGCTCTTAACTTGCTTAGCTCATATTTGTTTGTTTTTGAGTTGAAAATGAGTATAAGGACTTTAGCGTAAATGCGTAGCCTTAGTTTTTTGAAATAATATTGAAAAGATGTTTTTAATTGAGCTAGGCATATTAAGAGCACTACCCTAAATAGTTGGTCTTTTTCTATGCCTTTTAAAGTTCCTAGGACTATCCATACTATATAGAAGTAGGTAGTCCTTGTTTATATTGGACGTGCGGGTCATCGAAGGATCATCGAGGTCGTTGAAGGCAACAAGTAGAGATACCTTAGCAATCCGAAGGGACTATCATCATTTATCGAAGGCAACAATTCGAGGGACCAGATCATGTATTCGTAGGCAACACTTTGAGGGTCATCGAGGGACCATGATCTTTGATGATTTTTAATCGAGGGACAATTTGCTATTGGTACCTCTACATTTCGAGGGACACGACCATTATTAGTTTGTAAGGCAACCAAGAGGGGCGTACCCTAGGGGTGGGTGTGTGTAAGTGTGTTGTATTCAATTATGATTTATCTTATATTTTTTAATGAGCTATCGTTCAATTCGAGCTTTCCATACACGCCCTAGTTTAAGCATACATCTAACACAATAAAAATACGGAAACTAAAAGTGCAGGAAAGTAAAGATTTTCACTATAATATTTACATTTTGACCTGTATACATTCTAATACTTGAATAAAAACGATAAAACAAACATTCATGCGCCATAAACAGAGTTTGAGGTGAGAGAAGAAATCGAGAGAAGGTAAAAAAGTTAATTAGCGAATTAAATTAAATTGAGACTACTTGATAAAATCCTAAATTTAAAACTAATTATTAAGTTATCTACATAATTAACTAACCTAAATCTATTAAATTGTTTGTGATTTTTATGTTAATAAAAACTAATTAACTTATTTACAACTAATTGAAAAAATTAAATTAAAAAAAAACTAGCCTAATTAAACTAATTTATCTAAATTCAATTATTTGGTATTTTTAGTGATTTAATTAATAAACTAAGCTAAGATTCTAATTAAAAAGTTTTTTGTAATCAAATGAAAAAAGGATATTTGTTGGGCTGTAGAGGCAAAGGCCCAAAAATGAAAATGAATTAACCCCCAGGGGGTATGCTCGCTGCAAGGAGGTGCTGAGTTAGCAATTTGGTTAGGCTAAACAACCATCCAAGGCCCAAGTTCAAAATTAGAACCAATCAAACCTAACAATGTGAAGTAGTCCGCCTCCACCTGTTTCTCTTCCACGCTTGTTTGGTTTGCTTCTCAAAATCTCTCTGTTTCCAATCCTTCCCTGCAAAAAGAACAAACATCAAACACATGATAATGCTCACCATTTTTCTCTCGATCTACATATGCAACTCGTAACGCGATGCTGAATCATTGATCAGAGGTGTCACGCGTCTGAATGGTAGCGTTGGGCTGCGAACGGACATCGTCGGAAGGGAGCAACGAACCAGGGAAGCGTGGACGGAGGCTTCGCAGGGGGGAGGATCGGAGTGATTCCGGCGGTTGTGTCCGTCGGGAGCGAGGTCGTGATTTGAAGGGCGATGGTTTGCCGCTGTTATTGCCGGTGTTGGTCGTCGGTGGTGGTTGTCCGATGGTGATGGCGGATTCGCGGCTGTGAGGTTCGTCGGAGCGATAGAAGTGGCGAGTCGGAGTTGCGGCGGCCATTTTGGTGTCACACGGAGGGAACAAGATCTGGGGCTTGATCTGATTTTTGTGCTTTCATCTTTCTCTTCCAATTCAACTCAATTTTGTTCCTGCAAAAATCTGTATACAAAAACTTGTGATGCTTATGTGTTAATAAAGTTTATGCTTAGAAATTATGCAAGTGGTGATGAATATCTAAGTTACTGTTTTTTAAAGGTTTATTCATTGTGTGTATTTTTTATGTCATATGGTGAAGTGATTTGTGATTGCAGCAAGTTTTTTTGTTGTGCCATGGTTCATGTGAAAAAATAAAAATAAAAGGTTCATGTTACAGTAAGAAAATATGATTAGTAATATGGTATTCGGAAATTGTTATGTCTGCCGTGAATAATAAGGTGGATAATAAGATAGGAAAATAATGAGTGGATAATGTGAATTTGTTAGTAAAAAATATTAATAGTCAATGTATACAAATTCAGTAAAATAGTTAGTGTATACTAATATAATAACAATTAGTTAGAATATAACAAAAAAAACAAATCATTAGGTATATCATCATATGGCATCAAACGAATTAAGATTAGAACATAAGAAAATCGAAAATAAAAGGGAGGCCTCATATTGAGAATCATCGGCCAAATTAAAAAAGATTGTAAAAACATTTTAAACAAAAAGAGATAAAAAAGTTTGTGAGGGTTTGTGAGGAATTGTTAGAAAATTGTTAGTTAGAAAATTGTTAGTGAGAAAGTTGTTAGTGAGGAGTGCTCTATTTATAGACTGAGAATTAGGTTAAAACCATTCCTAAAAAGGAAATGATCCAACCCAAAGGCCCATGGACCTTCTTGATCCACAAGATTAAGAACCTGGTCGTACTTGTGTCCAGGTGCGTCCAGGTGCAAAAAAGATTAAAAAAAAAGTTTAAAAAGATGGAAATGCACCAAGCGGGAATTGAACCCGTGACCTTTTGTATGTAAGCCTTACTTCCTAACCAACTGAGCTATATTATTTATTTGAAATAAAAAGCCAATTGAAAGTGTATGAAGCATCGGCCAGCATTTTCTATTTATTAAAATATAAGCAATTTTAAGAGTAAACTACTATATTTTAAAATAGAATTTGAATCGAATATTTATAAAATTCAGGATGTAAATGAACCCAAGATTTTATAAAATCCAATTTTGAAAACAAGTTTGAAAATTTTTGTCACTAAAAGTGTGGGCAAATTTTGGGGTATGACAGACGGATTCTCAGGGTACAATCAAATCAAGATGGCACCCGAAGACATGGAAAAAACAACCTTCACAACACCCTGGGGAACCTTTTGTTACAAAGTAATGCCCTTTGGTCTGAAAAACGCAGGAGCAACCTATCAACGTGCAATGGTAGCGCTATTTCATGATATGATTCATCAAGAAATAGAGGTGTATGTCGATGACATGATTGCAAAATCCAACACCGAAGAAGAACATCTGGGTCATTTACACAAGTTGTTTGACAGACTCAAGAAATACAAGTTGCGACTGAACCCAAATAAGTGTACCTTTGGAGTATGATCCGGCAAACTCTTAGATTTCATCGTCAGCAGCAAAGGTATTGAGGTTGATCCCGCCAAGGTTAAAGCCATTCAAGAAATGCCTATACCTCGTACTGAGAAACAAGTCAGAGGATTCTTGGGACGTCTAAATTAAATCGCCCGATTTATTGCCCACATGACTACTACTTGTGTGCCGATCTTCAAACTGTTGAAGAAAGATCAAGTGGAAAGGTGGAATGACAAATGCCAGTTAGCCTTTGACAAAATCAAAGAATATCTCCAAAAACCTCCAATCTTGTTGCCACCTGTGGAAGGCAGACCTCTGATAATGTACCTAACTGTGTTAGAAGACTCAATGGGGTGTGTACTAGGACAACATGACGAATCCGGCCGAAAGGAGCACGCAATCTACTATCTTAGCAAAAAGTTTGCCGATTGTGAAACAAGATACTCACTACTCGAAAAAACTTGTTGTGCCTTAGCCTGGGCGGCTCGCCGACTAAGACAGTACATGCTAAATCACACCACTTTCCTAATCTCCAAGATGGATCCCATCAAATACGTGTTCGAAAAACCTACTCTCTCTGGAAGAATAGCGAGATGGCAAATGATCTTAACAGAATATGACATTCAACACACTTCACAAAAAGCAATCAAAGGAAGTGTGGTAGCTGATCATCTGGCTCATCAAGCAGTAGATGATTATCAAGCATTGAACTTTGACTTCCCAGACGAAGACATTATGCTAGTCAATGACTACAAACAACCAGGACCAGAAGAAGGACCCGAGCCAGGATCCCGGTGGACTATGGTTTTTGACGGAGCTTCTAATGCACTTGGCAATGGCATCGGAGCTGTGATCATTTCCCCCGCAGGAGGTTATACACCATTCACTGCCAGATTATGCTTCAATTGCACTAACAATATAGCCGAATACGAAGCATGTATTCTGGGTCTTAAAGCTGCAATCGATCTAAGAATCAAATTCCTGGAAGTCTACGGAGACTCGGCCTTGGTAATCTACCAAGTCAAAGGGGAATGGGACACGAAGCACCCGAATCTAATTCCTTACAAAGAATATGTGCTGAGTTTGATTCCTTACTTCGAAGAAATCACTTTTGAACACATCCCACGCGAGGAAAATCAACTAGCTGATGCTTTAGCTACCATGTCATCCATGTTCAAAGTCAGGTGGGACAACGAGGCGCCTATGATCACCATTTACAGGCAAGATGAACCATCCTATTGCAATGAGATCAATACCGAAGGAACCGAAGAAAAACCATGGTTCCATGAAGTAAAAAGATATCTCGAAGCTCAGGAGTACCCTGAAGGGGCATCCATTAACGACAGAAAGTTTCTAAGGAGATTTGCTGCCAAATTCTTCCTAAGCAATGGAACCCTATACAAACGCAACCATGACTCGACTTTACTTCGCTGTGTAAACAAGAAGGAAGCAGAACAGATCATGGAAGAAATACACAATGGTGCCTTCGGTACTCATTCCAGTGGACATACAATGGCTAAAAAGATCCTGAGAGCGGGTTATTACTGGTCTACCATGGAAACAGACTGCCATCATCACTCCCGAACATGTCACAAATGCCAGATATACGCTTACATGTACCTCCAGTTCCATTAAGCGTCCTGACGGCTCCTTGGCCTTTTGCAATGTGGGGTATTGATATGATTGGAGAAATCAAACCTACTGCCTCCAACGGACATCGCTTTATCCTGGTCGCTATTGACTACTTCACAAAGTGGGTAGAAGCAGCTTCATTTGCTTCTGTTACCAAGAATGTGGTGGCCCGGTTCATCAAATACAATCTCATTTGTCGGTACGACATCCCTGAACGGATTATCACGGACAATGGCACAAATCTAAACAACAGAGTGATTACTGAACTTTGCACACAGTTCAAGATCAAGCATCATAATTCCTCTCCATATCGACCAAAGATGAACGGCGCGGTGGAAGCTGCCAACAAGAACATCAAGAAAATCATACAAAAAATGACAGTAACCTACAAAGACTGGCATGAGATGTTGCCTTTTGCTCTTCATGGTTATCGCACATCTGCGCGTACTTCAACAGGGGCAACTCCATTTTCCTTAGTCTATGGTATGGAGGCAGTTCTTCCAATTGAAATTCAGATTCCTTCCCTAAGGATTATGAAAGAAGCCAATCTAGACGAAGACGACTGGATTCAAACACGGTTGGACCAGATAAACTTGATTGATGAGAAAAGGCTCGCAGCTATTTGTCATGGTCAGCTATACCAAAAGCGTATGATCAAAGCCTTTAACAAAAAAGTCAAAAGTCAAGCATACCAAACTGGTGGCTTGGTTGTCAAACGCATCATCTTACCACAAGGTGATCCCAGAGGCAAATGGACTCCCACCTACGAGGGACCATTCATAATCAAGAAAATATTCTCCGGCGGCGCCATGTTGCTTACCACCATGGATGGTGAGGATTTCCCACACCCTGTGAATGCTGACATAGTCAAAAAATACTTCGCTTAAAAAAAAAAACAGCTCGCTAAGTTGAAAACCTGAAAGGGCAACTTAGGCAAAAAATGAGCGTCTCGGTGGATTGAAAACCCGAAAGGGCGGTCCAGGCAAAAATTAGAGACTAAACAAATACTATCCCGGTAGGCTGAAAACCTGAAAGGGCAGCCTAGGCAAAAGTTAGGGAATGAAGCATACAACTATGTTCCGTTCAGCTGCCTACTCACCATCAAGATTCAACACCTCAAAGACACCGATCAGTCCAATCACTTTCTTCCAACAAGTGAGGGATGGGATGCTTAAAGACAGATTGGCAATAGCAGAATTGAAACTTGACTGGATCATTTTCACATAGCTATTTATCTTCATAAATATTTTCCAAAGCTTTCTGACAATTTCCTACTTCTAGGATTGTTGTCTCCCTGTGCTAACCAGCCTATCATGGCTCTTTTTCAAAAATCAATGCAGCTTAGGCTCAAAAATCACTATTTTCACTTTTTTCTGTTTTAAATACGTAAACGTCCCAATGATAATTTTGAATGAACATGTGCATTTAAATATGATTGATGTTTACCAGGAAAAACAAGAATAGCATTCAGGAAATGTCCCAATTATCTGGACATCATCCCATCAGAAGAAATCCCCAAGAGAAGCGCATTTCTCAGCAAATTCCTCAAAAGAGATTTTCTCTTCAAAAGAAGTCTTATCCCCCAGCAGGGTTGTTCCAGATTACTATCTTCAGAAGGTGTGATCCCCGCACCCGGACTTGGTCAGATAGTGCATCAGAGGATTATGCATCTTCCTCATTCCCATTTGAAAGGGCATCAGCACTTCCAGCTACCTTTCATTCCCAAATGATAGTCAAAGATCCTTCAACAGAGTACCATGGTTTTCAAAGAATTTCCCCAGCCGAGGGTACTCAAACAAGACAAAAGATCATCAACGATCACAATATAGTCATATCCAGATGACTGGCGGAAATTTATTTTCCCAAATAGAAGCTTGACATCTCACATTCATACATCACATATTCATATTCATACATCATACATCATACATCATGCATCATGCGCATATTCATACACAACATCACATGCATATTTCTCCGGGAATATCTCACATTTACATGCATCATAAACATTGCATATCACTAACTTGATTTTTCAGGTAGACGGATATCTTCAACAAAGATGTTCTCAATCACATGCAGTGTTCACCTGAATTCCATGAACAGTTCTCTCAGATATAATCAAGCCGAAGATTCATTCTGATCACTAACCAACTCAAAAACAGGCATCACAGATCTAAAGGTGATACCTCAGACGGTTCCAGAGCGATCTACTATCAAAGATCTAAAGCGATACCTCAGACGGTTCCAGAACGATCTAACATTGCAGATCTAAAGCGATACCTCAGACGGTTCCAAAACGATCTAGCATCACAGATCTAAAGCGATACCTCAGACGGTTCCAGAACGATCTAACATCGCAGATCTAAAGCGATACCTCAGACGGTTCCAAAACGATCTAGCATTGCAGATCTAAAGTCGATACCTCAGACGGTTCAAGAACGATCTAACATCGAAGATCTAAAGCTGATACCTCAGACGGTTCCACAATGATCAACTTTCAAAATCTAAAGCAGGAAAAACTTTGGACAAGTTCCGTAGCAATCTTCTTCCAAGACTTAAAGCGGTAACCTTGGACGGTTCCGAAACAGTCAACACAAAGACTTTCAAATCCTTCATCAAGATATAATCAATGGATTCATTCTGATGAACAAACCATCAACCCATTCACCAGGTGGCATCTGAAAGCCCATCTCAGGTAATGTGTCAATCTGCCAACAACACTTCGCAGACGACATTCAAATGCAACTTCCAACATCTCTTCTGATCAAGGTAAGTGCAAATTTTCAGGGCATCTAAATATTCAATCATCTTCTACCTTCAGATTTCAGACAATCTCTTCAGGTTTAACAAGATTGAATAGGGGCAACTGTTATACCCCAAAATTTGCCCGCATCTTTTTTCAAGAAAACTCCAATCTGGAAATTAAGAGTCTCATATAATCATGGATTTTTATTTCAACAAATATCCTGACATATGAAATACTTAGTTTTTAGAATTTTTCTTATACAGTAATTTGGCTTGCAGTTGAATTTATTCTTACGCAAACGCCAAATACTGTCTATTACTTCACACATGCTATTTATTTATTTACAGATAAATAGTACTGACACAATTGGTACAGAGTTAAATCTTTTTGCAGGCGCAGAATCAGGAAACTCAGACTGTACTGGTAACAGTATATATTAGTTATTTATTATGTCTGTGTTTTTAACAAGTCATGTAAATAAACTTTAATTTTACACATAAAACAAAAACAACAAAAAAGAAAATTAACTTTGACTGTTGATTTTTCATTCTAACTGCTACGTCAATATCTGAACAGTCAATTGACAGCCAAACTGCTGGCAGTACAATTCTCAGTGTTTTGTACCATCAATCAAATCAATCTTTCACAATTCAAAATTCCAAGATTTTTGTTCTAGAAGTCTTCTGAATATCACGCGATTAGCAGAGACTCAACACTGCACAAAAATCAGGTACGCTTAACTGTCTCCTACATAAACAGTCCCTGACTAGGGTTTTCTTGTTTTTACAGGAGAAACAAGTTTTTGAGAGCTCAAATGGATTTCATACACATCCATATATATCAAAGTACCATCATACAAATTTTCAAACTTCAATTCACTCAGACGCACCGTCAGCAGCTCAAACAGTCAACAAACGACCCGTTTGACCAAAAAAGTCAACAGACAGTCAAAAATGAAATTTTTTGTCAAAGTCCATATTTTGTCAAAGGATTCATCATTTGATCATTGGATGATCATAATTCATCAAGGAAAGATCAAAAATCAACAAAACCCTAAGATTCAAAATTAGGGTTTTTGCCTGAAAAGTCAACTCAACTTTGACTGATCATAACTCTCTCATCCTTCATCCAAAAAATTCAAACCAAAGCTCATTTTGAAGGAAATTCAATTATCTTTCAAATTCCATTGATCCCATGGTCATTGGATTCACCATTTGAAAAATATGATCAAAGACATTACAGGTCATTTTCAAAGTCAACAAAAAGACACTTTTTTCAAAAGGACACACAAGGAGCATCAAAAATCATTTTGACATGAGACCAAAGGCATTGGTTAGAGGACTCTTTGAGGTTTCCAAAAAGTGCAAGATCGCCTTCATATGACAAAAATTGAGGGATTTACACCTTGTTGAAGTTGGCTAAATTTTGGAAAATGCATAAAACCAAGATTGCCCAAAAATGCATTTTTCCCAAATGGGGCCAAGTTTTCATGGTTCAAACATCATTTCCATGATATTATGGGCCTCCCACAACCAAGACTAAGCCCACACCATTTTTATTTCATTTTTTGCATAATTTTATCTTATTTTAAGATTAAATTAAAAAGAAAAATGAAAGGATAATGGATGGCTTAAATCTTAAGCATGACTCACCCAAGGAATCTTCATTTTTCTGCAGAGAATTGAAGAGCAAGGCAAGATCATTGAAGACAAGAAGACTTGGTCAATAATTCAAAGCTTTTTAATATAAAAAATTCAAGAATTCCACAAAGGCAACTAGATGCTTCTTAGCTTCAATTCTAAGCACTCAATGCTTATATATAGGCTACCATACTTCAGTAATAGAAAGGGACAAGTTCAGAAACAAAGCCTTGCTGATAACACACTTGTAATCACTTGAAATTATTCAAAGAAATTCAAAATTCGAATTTTAATTTCTATCTTGTTTCAGTTCAAATTAAACACCCAAATACAATCCTCAAGTATCATTGAACGTATTCCAATCAATTGCAAGCCTTGAAGCTCACTAAATCGAGCTATACAGGTCATAATTTGTTCAAACCTAAATAAACTCGTATCTGGTCATTCATGCATGTTTAACAAGATGTAGACATGTATTTGTGTTTGGTTTGAGGTCCTAATCATTTCTGGAAACTTAATTGAAGTTTGGACGCCTATACGTAGGATCACCATTTTAGGGTTCGAACCTTTAAATTTGGGGTTTTACTATCCATGCAAAATTATGAACTCTAAATGGTACCATTAGAATCGCATGAGCAATACGAACTGAACCATGGTATCGCGCCAGATTTATATTAGTGTTTGCTAGTATTCGCTATTTTCAACAGGTGTAAAAGGTTGGAGTTTTTACACCACCTGCAAATGAAAGGTGTAAAAGCCCATCCTGAGGAAGAAGACGATGCGTGGCGTCCTCTGATTGGCTGGAGGGCGCGCGCGTGTTTTTTGAATTAATCTTGGATTCTGTGTTTTGCAGGTACATCACGTGGTATGGTCCCTCATGCTGGTGACCATCAGATCCACTAGCCAGCTCATCCAACGTACCAGACAAGTGATCCACACCATAGACCACACTTATCCACCACACCTGATCGTATCCTTTTATTTTTTTTATTTCTATTTTAATTTTCTTTGCAAAATTATTTAAAAATAGTTTTAAAAATCCAAAAAATACACAAAAAATATTTTTAGACTTCTAAAATAATATATTATTTTCTGAAATAAAAATATTTTATTTTTCTTCAAAATTTCAATATTTTGCATAATTAATTAGTATATATTTATATATTTGCTTTTTAATTATTCTAACCAATCAAAAAATCATAAAAAAAATTGTTCTTTATATTAAATATTGTTTATATATTATAAACTAATTTTGTACATTTTTGAATAATTTTCTCTTTAAGTTTTAATTATTTGCATAATTATGTTTTAATTAGCTTAATCAATTTCAAATCAATTCCAAAAATTCCAAAAAAATTAGTTTTGTTTTAAAATTAATTGACAAATATTTTGTACATATTTTAAACTTAATTTCTAGGTTTAAATCTATTTTCATCTTTTTTTTTCTTCATTTTAATTTAATTAATCATGCATTAATTATAATTAAAATCAATCATAAAAAATCCAAAAAACATGCCTTTTATTTTTCTTGCAATTTAAAATTCCTAGATAAATGTATAGGATGTCAAATTCATGTAAATAGGCTAGTTTACATTTCCTGCACAATCGATGTAATAGCGTAGATTTACTTTCCGCACTTTACATTTCCGCATTTTAATTTCCCGCACATATAAACTGCGTGTATGTCAAAGATAAAATTGAACCGTTAGATCACTAACCTCCAAGATAAAATATCTGAATACAATCACAATCACACTTGCACCTCTTAAGGTAAATCCCTTCTCATTCTTTTCAAAATCAAAGTCAAAATTCTACTGTTTCGAGTACAAAATCGAACCTTTTGTTTGTATCCGGTGAAATGATAGATTTTTAAAGGAAATAGGATAAAGACCTTACAACTCAAGGTAGACCTCCTAGTTTGCTTGCTCAAATCAAAACAAACAAAATTCTCATACACTGTTGTTTTTCAAAACAAAACTTTCAAAAAAGGCAGCACTTTGTATACATCCAAACACGGATTATTACAAAGTTAACGTTCTTTTCAAGACATCTTTCAAAAGATAAACAAGCATTTTGTATACATCCACACACGGATCATTACAAAATTCAATTTACAAAAGTATTTGAAACCACATATGAGCATTCTAAAGCAATTGAAAAGTAATCGAAAAACAAGTGAGCTAAGCAAACTTAAGAGCCCATGGATAACCATGGATACAAAGGGTGCTAACACCTTCCCTTTGTATAACCTACCCCCTTACCCAGAATTTCTTAAAGGTCTTTTTTCTGTTTCTTTTATAAACCTTTCCTTAATTGGATAAAATAAAAGGTCGGTGGCGACTCTGTGAATTTCAAAAAAATGCGAGAGCATAAGCGATAAAAAAGATTCAGTTCACGTATCTCTCCCGAACAGAGGTATGGCCCGAGATAAAAACGGAGGTCCACACTCCTGAATGTGATGGACACCTTGCAGGCCCCCAAAGATCAGCATGGATGTAATCAAGGGATCCATGTGTTCTTTGTTTGCCTTTGTTGAACTTCACTCTGCAAGATTTTCCAAGTACACAGGGTTCACAAAACTTCAGCTTTTCGATTTTGTCTCCACCAAGTAGATTTTGTTTCCCTAATTCGACCAGACCCCTTTAACTGACATGGCCCAATCTCATGTGCCAGATTTCTGTTTTCGACAAAGGCTTCGTGGATGCAACATTTGTCGAACCACTTACAACTTCAGCCTCAAGGGTATACAAGCCTTGTTTCTTCACGCCTCTCAAGACTTCCTTCGAACCCTTCATGACTCTTAGGATACTTTTCTCTCCTTGGAAAACATATCCTTTCTTGTCGAATTCACCAAGAGAAAGCAGATTTCTCTTCAAATCAGGAACATACCTGACTTCAGTCAACAACCTTATTGACTCATCATGGAGCTTGAATCTCACAGATCCAACACCTGCAATCTTGCAAGCCTTGTTGTTTCCCAGCAATACTGATCCACCATCTTGATCACATAATTTCTCGAACAAGTCTTTGTTTGGAGTCATGTGCCAAGTGCAACCTGAATCCATAATCCACTCCTTCTTAGAGTCACTACTTGAAACCACAAGAACATCAGATGATTCGAAATCATCTTGAACAATGGCAGCGTTGCCATTATCCTTACCTCCATGATATTTCAAGCGTTCAGGGCACACCTTTCTTGTGTGACCCTCCTTCTTACAATGGTAGCATCGAATGCCAGATGCTTCGCCACTGTAAGTCTTCGACTGGCTTTTGCCTTTCTTCTTGTCGAACTTACCATCCTTTCGTAAGAGTTTTCCTTTAACGGCCAAACCTTCGCCAACAGTCGAAGGTTTATGCTCCTTTCGTTCATTCAAGTCCTTAGAGTACAAGGCTGATTGAACTTCTTCAAACGTCAGGGACTCCCTTCCATACAAGAGAGTTTCTTTGAAGTGAGCATGTGATCGAGGCAAAGAACACAATAGTAACAGCGCTTGATCTTCATCATCGATCTTCACATCAATATTTTCAAGATCAAGAATCAGCTTGTTGAACATATCCAACTGCTCAGCCAATACTTTGTCTTCAATCATCTTGAATGAATACAAAGCTTGCTTCAGGTAGAGTCGACTTACCAGCGATTTGGTCATATACAAACTTTCAAGTTTCACCCATAACCCTGATGCCGTCGTCTCCTTTGATACCTGCCGGAGAACCTTATCACCAAGGCTCAACAAAATTGCGCTGTGTGCTTTCTCGATCATATTTGTCTTCTCCGCCGCCGTCAATTCTGCATTCATGGCTGCCTCTCCCTTCAACGCTTCCAAACAACCCTGCTGAACCAGTAGGGCTTTCATCTTCAAGCGCCACAGACCGAAATCATTCACTCCGGTGAACTTTTCAATCTCATACTTTGTTGAAGGCATCTTCTCCACGCTCACCGCACCAATTTGTTGTGAATTCAATGCCAAGAACAAAGTATAAAACAAGGAAGAATAAAGGACAAGGAAGAAGAGGAACACAAGAATTGGTTATAACTGCTATTCTTTTACTTTCTCTTAAAACAAGATTACAAGTTTACAAGAATAACAAATAACCTCTCTCACCCTAAATTAGGATTTGCAGCATAGCAATGATGAGAGACTAGTATGCTATTTATAATAAAACCTATCATACTAACTAATGGGCTTTTTTCCACAAGACCCATTATACAAGCCAACTTAATAAACAAGCTAACTTAACAAATTAGGGTTTAAACACTAAAACCTAATTTAACATGCTAACAACCCTAGCATCTTCGACACAAGCATGTGAACAACCTTCGACTTCATGCTCAATTCTATCGAACCAAGAAGCTACCTTTCGACCATACTAGAGTTCGATCCAATATCTCACAACAATGATAAATCATTGGCATACAGACTCACATTCAATTCATGCAAATAAAATAAAACACAAAGTTCCATACCGCGCTTAGCCCGGTCCTTCGCACTAAGCGCGGTTGCTTCAATCCAAAAAAACTCTGTTGCGAACAATAATTTCCCCACACGAATTTTCAACCCCAAAACTTATCGAAACAACATTTACTCATGGATTCAATATATTCTAACATGTTTCTAACATATAGCATCATATAGTGAAATCAAAACATGGTTTCAAACATCAATTTCATCATTTCACCAAACCCTAACATGTGAAATCTATGAAGAGAAGAATAAACCCCTAATTTCATGTCACTACCCATCATACATCACTATACAAATCCATAACTCAATAAAAACTCACCCTTACCTTAGGTTTAGAGCATTTCTAGGTTTCTCCTCTTCTCTTCTTCTCTTCTTTTCCTCTTTTCTTTTCTTTTTCTCTTTCCTCCTTTCTTACTATCTTTCTAATTCTCTCTAGTTTTAGTTAACCCTTACTTACTATTATTTAATTAATGGGCTTAACTCTTTTTCATATTAACCCATCACCAAGGCCCAGTTAATTAATAATGTTATTTCACACTTACTAACCCAAAACACAAATATCGCAAATATATCACAAAACTCATATTTAATCAATTATCATACCACATAATAATTAATAAAATAATAAAATAGCTAATAAAATAATAAATAATAAAAACAGGATTTTACAGTTCTTCTCTCTAGATTGCCATAGTACTGACTTCGTAGAATGCTACAAATAAGACAAATTTCTTCTCAAATCTAGTGACAATTTATTGCTCAAGGCATCGGTAGGATCAAAGGGTTGTTTGCTACAGACAAAGCCTTGGAGCATAATTGGTGATATTGGAAGATTCTTGAAGCATTACCGCAACTCTGAAAACCGCTGATATTTCATTTTCGAAAAATTGATTGAAATTTATTTTTAAAAGTCTATTCACCCCATCTAGAATATTTTCTTACACCATATTCTCACCAACAATTGGCATCAAGAGTTGGTATTTTGATTAAGTCTAATCGACTCCAAAAGTTTAGCAAATATGGTGGACGATGACGACCCAAGGGGAGCGTATAATAGAGCGCCGATTTTCAAAGGTGAAAATTATACTTTTTGGAAATTGATCATGAATGTACACTTACTATCGGTTAAAAAATATGTAGCGTGCCATCACCGAGGGACCTTTTATCCCCACAGGTGAAGATGGAGTTGTAAAACACCCAATGGATTGGACATATGATGAAACCAAAAAGCCTTCATATGATTTGAAAGCGAGAAACTTACTTATCTTCGCTTTAAGCGCAAAACTTGATAACACGAAAATGTATCACATATTTGGCTTGATTTATATAAATTATTTCCCTATTTTATTTTAATTATGTTGCTTTATCACGGTATTATGCTGGTATTTTCATTGTTTCAGGTTTTATGTTCGTTTTGAGGACTATTTGTCAAAAGGAGAAGAAATGGAGCAAAAATCATTCATATTTATAAAATAGAGGTGCTGAAGTCAAAAAGGGGTGTGGTGGTCGTTTTCTTTACCTCCCCGTTTCACTTGGGAGGACGGCACGCTAAACCCTTCACGCGAAATTTGGAAGGAGAATGCGCCCGTGGTGGGATGAATTTTATTTCAGTTCTTCCTACGATATCACACGAACTTTCTTATTTGTCCTACGAGTAGGAAAGGGAAAAAAAGATCTCAACTAAACCCTAGGAGTTTGCTAAGTGTGGGGATTTACACCTAGACTAGAAATTCTGGAGTCCGGGAGGTCGGTTATACATAGGGAAGTGTTTAAACACCCTACATATCTGTAGTACTCTACAGGAACCTTCTCTGTGTCATTTGTGTTTGTGTTTATTGCTAATGATTGGGAAAGTTTCTCCTTTGTATTAGGAGAGAGAATTGAATTGATTTTAAAAGACAGACAAACAGACAAACTGACTATTTTTGGTATTTTATTAGCTCGCTGAGATTCCTTGTGAACCTCATGCCTACATATCCCTAGTGGAAGTCAGAGCTTAATGTAGTTCGGGGAACTAACTAGGGAAATTAATTATTTTTGGTGCCTTGCTTGAAGCTCAAGGTTGAAGCTTGGAATTAAATCTCTGTTTACAGTAAAGAGACATGAAATTATCTCTACAGAGAGGTATTTGTACTATTCTACCACAAACATTTAAAGGAGTGACAGAATAACTGAATTCATTTCATTCAAGAGGGGGACCTTACTTGTGTATGTGCAAGTATACCAGTCAAATGCCTCTTAAATGAAAGAAAGATGCTCATCCAAATTAGGGAAAGTTACCACATGTCTGGGTTTTACTGCCAGCTCATGCCTTTCAAAATCCTAAATGGGAGACTTGATTAAAATTGAAATGAAATGTTTGTTTGTTTGAATGTGGTAGAGTAGTAAAAATATCTCTCTATGGAGATAAGCTATGTCTATCTACTGTATAAAAGATTTGACTTTTAGCTGGCTTGTATGAGGCCCAAGCTTGAGGCTTTTTGATTGATTAATTAATATTATTGACTCTGGGAGATGACTCCACTGGGAATTAATTACAGGGTATTTCTGTGTTCTGTACAAAGCCCAGAATTGAGGCTGACTCTACTTAGGGAGACTCTATTTGTGTGCCTTGTACAAAGCCCAAGGTTGTGGCTAACTGTTGAGGATAATTAAATGACTCTTTTTTATGTGCCTTGTACAAAGCCCAAGGTTGTGGCTAACTCTAGCTAGGGGAAAACATTATTTTCTGCCTTGTACAAAGCCCAAGGTTGTGGCGGACTCTTAAATGAATTAAGTATGGATGACTATATGGGGAAAGATCCTAAGTGTTAGGAATCTTTGACACATGAAAGATATGGTTTATCTGCCTTGTACAAAGCCCAAGGTTGTGGCTACTGAGTGATGAAGGACTCACTGGGGAGACTCTATTATCTGCCTTGTACAATGCCCAAGGTTGAGGCTGACTCTTGACAGGGGAGTTTTATTGTTTGGGTGCCTTGTATGAAGCCCAAGGTTGAGGCTAACTGTTTTTGTTGGTTTTGACTCTACTGAGGAGGTTTTATTTATTAAAAGACTGTTTTTCTTTGGAAGCTAACCCTTTCCAGGGATTTTGACTCAGCTGGTGAATTTGTCTGTTAAAAGACTGACTTTATCATGTTTTTTGGAGGCTGACCCTTTCCAGGGGTTTTGACTCTTTTTGGGGAAATTATCTCCTAAGAGAATGAAATTATTTAATAGTTAATTTTGGAGGCTAACCCTTTCCAGGGGTTTTATTGAAATGAAGGAATGTGTGGAAGCTAACCCTTTCCAGGGATTTTGACATTTTAGACAGATGTTGGAGGCTAACCCTTTCCAGGGGTTTTGACTTTTTAGACAGATGTTGGAGGCTAACCCTTTCCAGGGGTTTTTATTAATGGATGGCAGAAAGATTATCTAATGGAGACTTCTTGTTTAAAGCCCAAGATAAAGGCTGACTCAATGCTGAGGATGACCAAACATGGATCCTAGACTCTGCTAAGGAAGATTGATGAAGATGAGGGTGACAGAGACTGTCCATGTCTCTCATTCCAAAAGGTGTACTCAACGCAAAATTGAGACAAACTTAGCTTGTTTAAGGTCTGGTTTAAATTGGAAGAAACTCACCAGGGTAGGCTAAAAGGTGACTAAAGACCTGTTCCTATGTTTATAGGAAACCTGATGGGTCCTTGTATACAAGCTCAAGAGGAAGCTGGAAATGCTTTTAAGAAGCCTGTGGGTCCTTGTACAAAGCCCAAGAGGAGGCTAATCGAGGGTCCTTGTTATAGCACAAGAGAAAGCTATGTAGTTTTGAACTTATTTTGGCTCTAAGCAAATGGGTAAGAGGTTTCACCGGGAATAATTCCTCTTTGGGTGGATGTGTCCTATTATTTGGATTCTAAGGTTTTTGCCAAGATGTTTCACCGGGAATAATTCATCTTGGGGGTTTGAACTACAGATCTCTAATTAGGAAAGAGCCTTCACCGGGAAGACATTCTCAATCCTAGGTCATATTCCTAATATATATATATAGTTTAGCTGTCCTAAGGTTTATACTCAAACGTAGTTCTAAACTAATATATGCACAGTTTATATTTGACAGTAATTTAAACAAAGACTGTAAATTGAAAGCTTGTAAAGCCTAACCTGGATGGAGTGGAGGCCATTGAAGAAGTATGTACAGAGCCTCAACAGTATTTTTGTTGTTTTGTTGATAACAGTTGAATATATATATATGACAAACAGTTAATGGTTTTTCAAAACAGAAGAAGTGAAGATGGACAAAGGTCACATAGGTATCTGAAGAGTTTCACCGGGAATAATGCCCTTCAAATACCAGAGGAATGTTTTGAAAACAGAAAGAAGATTTTGAAAATACAGTTTTTGAAAACAAGCTAAGAAGAGAAGGTTTTTGGGACTTACACTCTATTAGAGGCCCAGTACTTTGCAGTACTGGTGATAAAAGCAGTTGAAAATGATTTGAAATGATATAAGGTTTTGTTGTTTGAAAACCTTAATCATCCGTTTAATCGGAGATTGATAACAGCTTTGAAAATTGACAAAAGTCAACTTAATTAAAGTAAAAATAAAGATTTTTACTTAATTAAGACCTAAATAATTAGGGTTTTATCATAAACTTATTTACAAAGTGATTAGGTTAAAATAAAGTGATAATATATATTCAAAGTATTTAAGAAAACACTTAAAACATACTATTTTAAACCTAATTAAAAACTCAAGAAATAAATAATATTTTTATGATTTTTTTGACTATTCACAAAATAGATATATTAAATAATAGGTGTATGAAAAATGAAGTGAAAATGATTTATTTTGATAGGTTAAATAAATATGTGAAGTTGTGAAGAGAAATGAAAGAAATTAGTGTTAAAAAAAAAAGTTTTGGCCCTTGGAGGGTTTGAACCCACGCCCTTGAGGTTACCAGCCCAAAACAACACCACTGAGCCAACGCGCGCTCAGTGTTAGTGACTTGCCTTCATTTGGTTATG
>NC_081184.1:108695357-108747279 GCF_029867415.1 Vicia villosa
AAATAAAAATAGACTAATATCCCGTTCTCTCAACCCTAGCCGTCGTCACTTTTCTTCTTCTGTATTCCCTAGAGAGGGGTGATTTAGGATCGATTTTGATCCAAAATCACCCCTCCAAATCGTTCTTGTTTCTCTATTAGTTAAATAAGTGGTTTTCACATATATTTAGTTTTTTTTGTGATTTCGTCATTTTAGTGTGTCATTGTTTGTTTTGATTTCCCGTCTTTGTTCGGTGTATTTTGTTTTTCTGTCGTTGTGCGCAGTGTTCATTTGTTTCAGTTTGAAAGATGAGTTTCGATCTAGTGCAGATCTTATCTATGACTTTGGTGCTATTAACGCTACAGATCTGGAGGCATGAATATTTCAGACATTTCAATATAGTCATAGTTATATTCGTAGGTATTGAAGAGTAATTCATTATTCAGAAGATGAGCATCAGAAGTTCTGATGTGGGCTGATCTTCTGATGGTTACTCAGAAGATAGTGTTGACCAGAAGTTCTACCTTCTGGGTCCTGTTAGCTTAGCTATTTAGTTAAAGGGTACTTTAGTACTTTGTAGTATTGTACTGTTTGTACTTTAAACTTGTTCACTAACTTTAGTCTATTAGGGCTTAGGTGGCAATTTTTCTTTTGTATAAATAGCCTTGTAGTAGCTATCATTTGTTAACAACAACGCTAGTGGAATATACAACTTTATTCTCTCATTAATCTTTGCGCCGTTATTCTCTTTGTCATCATCTTTATTCATTGTGCACCAACAATTGGTATCTAGAGCTCTGGTTCCAAACACAGGGAAACACGAGTGAATGTGAGTTTGTGTGATTGTGTGATTGATTTTGTTTCTGGGAAACAAAGTTGTGTTGAATCACATTTTTTCTTGGTTGTTTGTGGGTTGGGAAACACTGTGTGAGTGTGAGTGAAATCTGTTTTTGTCTGCACAAGTTTAAAGATGAGTGGAAGCAACTTGAATACCAAACTTCCAGTTCTTGATGGTAAAAATTGGAATAAATGGATGATTCAAATGCGTGTATTATTTGGTGCTCAAGATGTTCTAGATATTGTCACTGAAGGATATGTTCCGGTTGCAGCAGATGCAACGAAAGAACAAAAAGATGCGTAGAGAGAAACGAGGAAGAGAGATCAGAAAGCGTTGTTCTTCATCCATCAATGTGTGGATGTGAATGTGTTTGAGAAGATTGCTGATTCTATGACGTCAAAGGAGGCGTGGGATATACTGGTCAGGTGTTACGGTGGTGACGCATCAGTGAAGAAGATGAAGCTTCAATCCCTAAGAAAGCAATATGAGAATCTCAACATGAAGAACAATGAGAAAGTCTCTGAGTGTATCTCTAGAGTGATTTTGATCACTAATGAGATGAAGGCTTGTGGAGAAACCCTTTCTGAACAAGTAATCATAGAGAAGATATTGAGGTCACTTACTCCTCAATTTGATTATATTGTTGTATCTATTGAACATTCTAAAGATCTGGAAACCATGAGAATAGAAGAGTTGCAAAGCAGTCTAGAAGCACAAGAGTTACGTCTGACTGAAAGAACTTCTGAAAGGGAAGTTGAGCAAGCTCTGAAAGCTTCTTTTGTCAAGAAGGACCCGAAGCATTCTTGGTCAGAGTCCAAGAATAGACGTGGTGATAAATTCCAGAAGGAAGCCTCAACTTCTGATGAGAAGAAAGATCAAAAGGGAAAGGAGAAGAAGAAAGTTCAATGTTACTGTTGCAAACAGTTTGACCATTTTGCTAGAGACTGTTTGGCAAACAAAGGAAGGAGATTAGAAGAAGCAAATATAGCCAGAGGAGTTTCAGATGATGAACCTGTGCTATTGATGGCTTCGGAGTCTGACGGAAGATGTTCGTCAGAGTGGTGGAACATGGACATTGGGTGTTCAAATCACTTGATTGGAAACAAACAATGGCCGATAGATTTTGACTCTGAAAGGAGGACAAAGATCAAATGTGCTGATGACAAGTACCTTTATGCAGAAGGAATAGGAAATGTCAAAGTCAGAGTGAAGAATGGGAAGAATGTTCTGATTAAAGATTTTTGGTATGTTCCTGGAATCAAAAGCAATCTGATGAGTGTGGGTCAGCTCATTGAAAAAGGTTTCTTAGTTGTTATGAAGAACAACCTCTTGAAGTTGTATGATTTCAATTAGAAGCTGATTATCCAATCTGAACAGGGAAGCAACAGAACATTCAAGGTGAATGTAGAAACATCTGAAACAGAGTGTATGAGTGCAGAAGGCTCAGAAGGTGATAGTAAGCTGTGACATAAGAGGTTGGGGCACCTGAACTATAGAAGTCTAGGACATCTAAGTTCTAAGAAGCTTGTACATGTCATTCCTAAGATTGTGAAGCCTGAGAAGTCATGTGAGGTATACATGAAAGGCAAACAACCCAGATTGCCATTTGTATTAGAAGTTGCTCCAAGAGCAAAGCATGCTCGGGGAGTAGTGCACTCTGATGTGTGTGGACCATTTCCAGAACCTTCACTTGGAGGAAATAGGTATTTTGTGTCTTTTGTGGATGAGTTCACAAGAATGACGTGGGTAACACTTATCAAGTTTAAGACTGAGGTGTTCACAGAATTCCAGAAGTTCAAGGTGAAGGCTGAGAAGCAGAGTGGTCAGAAGATAAAGATTCTCAGAACGGATGGTGGAGGTGAGTATAACTCTACAGAATTCCAGAAGTTCTGTGATGATAATGGAATTGAGCATGAGGTTACTACTCCTTATACTTCTCAACACAATGGTCTGGCTAAACGTAGAAACCGTACTTTGCTTGATATGACGAGAAGTATGCTAAAAGAGAAGAAGCTTCCTCACAATCTCTAGGGAGAAGCTGTTGCTACTGCAGCATATGTGCTGAACAGGTGTCCAACGAAGAGGCTGAAGGAAATTGTTCCTTTAGAGAAATGGACTAAAGAGAAGCAAAGTGTTAGTCATCTGAAGGTTTTTGGTTCTGTGTGTTACAAACACGTTCCAGAAGCTAGAAGGGAGAAGCTGGATGCTAGAAGCAAAGTGATGTTATTGGTGGGGTACCACAGTACAGGTGCATACAAGCTCTATTATCCAGAGACTAACAAAGTTGAAGTCAGCAGAGACGTTATTGTGAAAGAATCAGAAGTTTGGGATTGGAGAGAGTCTCAACCAACTTCTGATGTAGAGATAACTTTTGAAGAAGAGTTAGAGTTAGAAGATGAGGAATCTTCTGAAGACGAGTCAGATGGTGAATCTGATTCTGATCCAGATTCTGATGATGATCCAGAGTCGGGTGGTAGTCATGATTCTGGAAGAGAAAACTCTGAAGATGAAGAGTCTGGAGGACAAGCTTCTGGAAACGATCATGATGTGGTGACTCTGGAGTAGCTGACTCTGAAGTAGCTCAAAGGCCACAAAGAGTCAGAACTATACCTAGAAGGTTTGCAGATTATGACATGTTGCAAGACACAGAAGTTGACTCAGAAGGAGATGTCATTCAGTGTGCCATGTTAGTAGATTCTGAACCAGTGGGTATTGAAGAAGCACTCAAGAAGAAAGTCTGGCTGAATGCCATGAAATAAGAACTTGAGGCTATAGAAAGAAACAAGACTTGGAAGCTGACAGAACTTCCAAAGAAGAAGAAAGCCATCAGCGTCAGATGGGTTTTCAAGGTTAAGCTGAATCCAGATGGATCAGTTGGTAAACACAAAGCGAGGCTACTGGCAAGAGGTTTTCTTCAGAAACCTGGGCTAGATTACTTTGAGGTGTTTGCTCCTGTAGCTAGACATGAAACAATCAGACTGGTGATTGCGTTAGCTGCAAATAGGAATTGGTCCTTGATGCATCTGGATGTAAAGTCTGCATTTCTGAATGGTCCATTACAAGAGGAGGTATACGTGTCACAACCCCCTGGCTTTGTAAAAAAGAATCAGGAAGGGATGGTGTACAAATTACACAAAGCTCTGTATGGATTGAAGCAAGCACCCAGAGCTTGGAATTTGAAAATTGATTCATTTTTCAAGAAGCAAGGGTTTCAGAAGTGTGAGATGGAATATGGAGTTTATGTGCAACATTCTGGAAGCAATATGATCCTGTTGTGTCTTTATGTTGATGACATATTGCTTACAGGGAGCTTTCCAGAAGATCTGATGAAGTTCAAGAAGGTGCTGATGAATGATTTTGAGATTACAGACCTTGGGAAAATGTCATATTTTCTAGGGATGGAGATTCTGTACTCAGAAGATGGTATCATTCTGCATCAACTGAAGTTTGGCATATTGTTTCCTTCTGGGAGAAAGGAAGAATCAGAGTTATTGAGTTACTCTGACTCTGATTGGTGTGGAGACAGAGTTGATAGAAGGAGTACTTCTGGATACTTGTTTAAGTTTCTGGGAGGGCCTATTTCTTGGAGTTCCAAGAAGCAAGCTGTTGTTGCTCTATCAACCTGTGAAGCTGAGTACATTGCAGGCGTTGTAGCTGCATGTCAAGCTGTGTGGCTTCTGAATTTATTAGAAGATATGAAGATTAAAGTGAAGAAGCCTCTGAAGCTGATGATTGATAACAAGTCTGCAATCAATCTTGCCAAGAATCATGTGTTACACGGAAGAAGCAAGCATATTGAGACTAAGTATCATTTCTTGAGAAGCCAAGTCCAGAATGGAACATTAGAAGTTGTGCACTGTAGCACCCAGAAGCAGATGGCAGATGTTTTGACGAAGGCGATCAAGACAGATCAATTTCTGCTCTTAAGGAATGGAATTGGCGTTGTCAGTTTTGATTGAAGAATATGAATTAAGGGATGATATTGAAGAGTAATTCAATATTCAGAAGATGAGCATCAGAAGTTCTGATGTGGGCTGATCTTCTGATGGTTACTCAAAAGATAGTGTTGACCAGAAGTTCTACCTTCTGAGTCCTATTAGCTTAGCTATTTAGTTAAAGGGTACTTTAATACTTTGTAGTATTGTACTGTTTGTACTTTAAACTTGTTCACTAAGTTTAGTCTGTTAGGGCTTAGGTGGCAATTTTTCTTTTGTATAAATAGCCTTGTAGTAGCTATCATTTATTAACAACAACGCAAGTAGAATATACAACTTTATTCTCTCATTAATCCTTGCGCCGTTATTCTCTTTGTCATTATCTTTATTCATTGTGCACCAACAGTAGGCATATGCAATTTGCCGTTTTATGCTATTAACATGGATGTTGTGAGTTTGTTTGCAGATTCATATTTTTTTTTTGGCGATTTTTAATTTGTATTGCAACAATGTACTCTATCGATTGGAATGAATGAATATTTTATTTAGTCAAAAAAATAAATTATCATTAATATTTATCTTTCAGTTATAAATTTATGCTATTAATAATATCTCATTATTAAGAATAATAATAATAATATATCGCTATTAATAATAATGTAAATGCCTTAAATAAATTAACTTATAAAATATAAATACCGTACAAGAAAACTATTTCACAGTTTTTTCGACATATTTTAAATTAATATAAAAAGTTATATTCAAATTTTTTAAAATAAATTATATTATAAGAATGTTAAATTAAACTTTTAAAATAAAAAATAGAATTTATTTAAAAAAGATTTAAAACTTGGCCAACAAGTCTATTTTGGTTAAATATCTTTTTGTTAAATACAAAGTAATAAGGCTAATTTTTTTAAATGATGGGTGAAATATCACAATAATTTTTATACACATTATTGCAAGATTAGTTAAATGATTAGTCACTTTAAAAGTGAGTTAAGGCAACACTTGAAACCCCAGGATCGATGTTGTTGGGTGTCCTGTTAAAAGAATGTTGAATAATTATAGGCATTTTTTTTTTTTTTTGCATTTTTTATATATCGATGAAGTATTGACATGTTTATCTATGGATTTAACAAGTACATTGCCATATTTTTAAATAGGAAAATAAGAAATTCCATCTTGAGCTAAAACATCTACCGATATGTACAAGCCATACATTCAATCACTCAAACCAATTATCTTCAATAATTTCATATCTGATAAATGCCAACAGAAAAGTTCAATTTGACGTCAAAGAATAAAACATTGTTTAGGTAAAGATGGCATGAAAATGATATATTACTAGTATATTGGACTAAAAGAGAGTTATCATTTGACAAACTAACACTGATAGGTTTGATTCTATAAATCGAACTTAAAATTGCATAGAAGAACATATATGATCATTAACACTGGAGTGAATGATAAATAAATTATAGATAGGATTTGATGAACAAGAGATTACACTATGAATAAGGCTTATGTGGTGAATGATCATGACTCACAGATGAAACAACTACTTGGTTGGAATTAGAACCAACAACTTTAGACACTGGTGCGACTAATTTTTTTTTTTGTTAGAGAAAGGATACAAGATGATCATACACTTCTTGAGTGAGGAAAAAATTGTGACTTATTTAGGCCACCTAGTGTTACTAGTTGTATAGTTTGATCCTCATGAATAACACTGCTTGATGCATTAGAAGGAGAATTGGAATTGTTGAAGTTGAGATGCTCATGTTTTTTTATTGAAGAACTCAATTGTGTGACTATAGCAAACACTCTTGTTGTTAGAATTACTATTGCGCCCTTTTTCATAACCTTGTGATTTTCTTGCATTAAAGGCTATGATGAAAGTACTAGGTTTTGAGATATAAATGGTGGAATTGTTGTTACTTTCTTCTTGAATAACTAAATGTTGATGGACAGAAGAGAATCCATCAAGAGGACTAGAGTCTTGACATCTCGAAAATTGACCATTCTGATAAGGTGAATTCCGAGTTGATTAGTTTGTTAGAATAAATGTCCTATTGAATAGGGCTGTTAGCAGAGCATTTAGATTCATTTTGATTTAGTCTATATTAGTTTCTATTTTCTAGCTAAGTTCTAGGATAAATTTATGTAATAAGTTATATATTAGCTTTTCTATTATTCAATAAATTAACTTTGTTATCATAGTTTCCTAACAACCTAGTATCTAGAGTTAGACTTCATATCGAAAGAAAAAAAGAGAGAGTTCGTAAGAAATTGCTGAAGGAAATAGTGGTTTTTCTCAATCCTCTATTTCGAAATACGGTGGTGATTATGACTACTAGAGCATGGCTATCACAACCAGGTGTTGATGAAGTGTTGACAGCAGCACAAAAGGAGACACGGGAGGAAGCACAACTCAAAGATCTAAAGGCAAATAATTACTTGTTTCAATCTCTTGACAAGTCAATTCTTAACACGATCACTTAGAAGGAGACATCCAAGCAACTTTGGGATTCGATGAAGATGAAATGTCAAGGAAATGCTCGAGTTTACAAAGCTCAACTCATTCGCCTTCGTAGAGAGTTTGAGGTCCTAACTATGAAGTAAGGTGAATCAATCACTGATTATTTTAGGCGAGTGATGATGATTGCAAATGATATGAGAAATTATGGAGAGGATATGGTTGATGTCAAGATCGTAGAGAAGATCTTGAGAACCCTCACTAAAAAATGGAACTATATAGTTTGTTCCATAGAAGAGGAAAAGGACACTGATGAACTGTCTGTTGATGCCTTGCAGAGTTCTTTTCTTGTATATGAGCGAAATCTTAAGAAAGATGGAGACGAAGAACATGCTCTCAAGGTGTTCTATGATGAAAGAAATGGTGGAAGAGGACGAGTGAAAATCACTTTCAGAGGAGGAAGAGGCATAGGCAGGAGTCGACAAAGTTACAACAGGGTGACCGTTGAATGCTACACATGCCATCAACTAGGACACTATCAGTAGGAGTGTCCAAATTTAAAGAAGAAAGGAAATTATGCTGAGCTTGAAGAACCAGAAGAAAAGCTGCTTATGGCATATGTTGAATTTTCTAGAATCAATCAACAAGAGGTGTGGTTCTGGACACTGGCTGCAGTAACCATATGTGTGGTGATTTGTCACTATTCATTGATATGGAGAATGGATTCAAAAGAAATGTCAGATTGGGAAACCATACTGATAAGGTGTTGTTGGAAAAGAAAGTGTGAGATTAGTCAAGGAAGGAGCTTATCACACTGTCAAAGATGTGTTCTACGTGCCAGACTTAAAGAACAATCTTCTTAGTGTTGGACAACTACAAGAGAAAGGTCTAGTTGTTCTGATAAAGGACAATCATTGTTGGATCTACCATCTACAAAGGGTCTAGTCATTACGAGCAAAATGTCATCCAACAAGATGTTTGTGTTGCTCACTAATACACCTTGTTGCAAGCAGAAAATAAGCGAGGAGTGTTTTCAAGCGTATGCCCAAGATTTAGCTCAGCTTTGGCATTGTAGATATGGTCATCCAAGCTATACAGGTTTGAAGTCTCTGAAAAACAAGAAAATGGTGAAAGGACTGCCACATTTTGATGAAACCAATGTTGAATGCACTGGCTTTTGAAAGGGAAGCAACATCGAGAAACTATTCCAAATAAGGATATGCAGATAGCTTCAAAAAAAACTAGAGTTGATTCATCCGTCATTTGTGGTCCAAATCTTACTTCCAACAGAAAAAGAGGTATCTCATTTGTTTCATTGATGATTTTAGTAGAAAAGTTTGGGTGTATTTTCATATATAAGGTAGATGTCTTTAGTGTCTTTAAGCAATTCATAACCTGTATAGAGAAAGAATCTGGTTTGTCCATTAAATGCTTAAGAACAAGTTGTGGAAGTGAATTTACATCAAATGATTTCAATGAATATTGTAGAGAGAATGGCATCAAGAGGCTGTTAACCACAATCTACACACCTCAACAAAATGGTGTTACAGAACAAAGAAACAAAATTGTAATGAATATGGTGAGAAGTCTGCTAGATGGGAAAGATTTTCCAAGAAATTGCTGGCTTGAAGCTGTGAATTGGGCCTTCTATGTTTTAAATACATGTCTAGCATCATCAGTCAAGGAAACGACCCTGGAAGAAACTTGGAGTGGGGGTGAAGACTTTGTTTGAACAAGATTTGGTTATGCAATATATCTCAGAGTTTTGATGATAACAATGGAGTATTTGTGAAAGAACTATTTTATATTCTGATGTTTGTTTCCATGCAAGACGGTGTTTATTATATATATCGGATCAAACAAACATTATTAAGATGTGCACTGAAGATCTTATGTGAGTTACTATGTGTAACATAAGTCGCAAGCATATTGAAGAAGCAATATGCTTCTGCATTTAATCATAATCAGAAAAATCCAAGGATGTCTGATATTACTGCTACAATGTTCCTAGGGATTCCATTATGAGAGTGGTTCTGATTTTGAAGTAAGCAAAGATTCTGAAGATATATTTTTCAGAAGAATCGAGTTCAGAAAGACTCTAAAGACTGAAGATTCTGAAGACCAAGTGCTAAAAGATTCTGAAGACAATGTTCTGAGAGAACAAGGTTCTAAAGACTTTGAAGACTTGAAGTTCTGAAGACTGAAGATTCTAAAGATAAGTGCTGAAGTTTCAAAGACAAGGTTCTGAGCGAACAAGTTCTGAAAACCTAAAGACTTAATCATCTGAAGATCATAGTACCACGACTCTACTCATGCTTAAAAAATCTACCATCAGAAGCCTCTGAAGTTCAGAAGACAAATGTTACCGTTAGCAATGATAAGTACACAATACGAAAAAGGTTTATCCCACTACTTCTCCATTAGCGTGAATTATGGAAAAGGAAATATGTGGCAGCACTACTCTCAATCATTGTGTAACGAATCTTTTTCAATAGCCAATTGTCCTTCAACAGCTCTAATTTTCTTGTCTATATAAAGGAGAGGATCTTATTCTTAAGGTGGTTGTTGGTCTTCCATGTTCAAATGAAAATTGTGAACATAACATTACCATTAACTAGTATAACAATAACAAAAATAACTACTGATCAAATGGATCTTTAATCATCATGTTGGTAATGAAGATGATCATGGAAGCTTCAATTACAAATTCACAACATGAATGTTGTGCTCTGAAGTGATCGTTGAATTAAATATAGTAAGGGCTTCTGTCCAGAATACTCTAAGATGAAGTTGAACACTTCAAAGTGTTTGGTTGTGTAGCTCATGCTCACGTCCCTGATGCTATACGAGCCAAACTTGATGATAAAAGTCGCAGTTATGTTCTGTTTGGGGTGAGTACAGAATCCAAAGAATATAAACTCTATGATCCTTTGGGCAATAAATTCATAATCAATATGGATTTTTTCTTTGAGGAAGAAGTGGAACTAGGATGAACGTTACCAAGAATTCAATAGACTTGATCTAGAGGTGGGAGAAGAAAATGATAAATTCACCCATAAGAATCATGACACACAAAACAATGAGGAAGAAGAAAAAGAGATGGAATGTGATGCAATTGAGGTTGTTGTACCTAGTGACAATCCTATAACTTCCAATGCAAGAGAAATCAGAGTTAGAATAACACTAGTATGGATGGATGATTATATTACTGGTGAATAAGAAGAAGATCGTGAAGTATATTTTTCTTTCTTTATAAGCTCTAATCCAATCGGTTTTAAAGAATGGGACATGGAATCTAACTTATTTGCCAATAGGTGCTAAAAGCATAGGAGTCAAATGGGTATACAAGAACAAACTGAATCAGCTGGGAGACATTGAAAAATATAAAGATCGCTTGGTGGAGAAATGATATGATCAGTAACAAGGAGTTGACTATGATGAAGTGTATGATCATGTAACTCGTATGGACATTGTATGTATGGTCATTGCTCTTGCAGCTCAAAGAAGTTGGATAATCTATCAACTTGATGTGAAATATACCTTTCTTTAAGGATAATTATCAAAAGAGATCTATGTTGAACAACCTAAGGGTTATGAGATTAAGGGATCTTTATATGGACTCAAGCAAGCACCACAAGCAGGGTTCAGTCCAATAGAGTCATACTTTAAGCAAATAGGATTTGAGAAGGATGCAAGTGAACAGACATTAATTACTAAAGAGAATAAACAAGTTAACTTCTTAATTGTTAGCCTATATGTTGAAGATTTGATATATACTAGTATTGATAGTGTTATGATAAGAGAGTTCAAAAAATCCATGATGAAGGAGTTTGAAATGTCTAACTTGGAAAAGATGAAATAATTTTTTGGTATAGAAGTATTACAGTTTGATTAAGGGATATTTATCATCCTGAAGAAGTATGTAAAAGAAATGATGAAGAAATTTGGAATGGAAGAAAGCAATTTTGTGTAGAATCCAATGGTTCCAGGTTTCAAAATTCAAAAAGATGAAGATGGTATGAAAGTGAGTGGTTTAGTCTACAAGCAGTTGGATGGAAGCATGATATATCTGACAACCACAAGACCTGATCTGATGCATTTAGTTATCCTCATTAGCAGATACATGTCAAATCCAACTGAGTTTCATCTTATGGCAGCTTAAAAGATATTGAGGTATCTACAGGGAACGACTAGCTATGTGATTCTCTATAGGAATATAGCAAATGGAGAGCTATTTGGATTCAGTGACTGTGATTATAGTGGAAGTATGAAGGACAAAAATAGTACATCTGGTTACACATTTATTCTGAGCAATGCAGTTGTAGCTTCTTCTTTAAGGAAATAACCTATTGTCACACTGAGCACCACAAAAGCAAAATTTGTAGTTGATGCAGCCTGCACATGTCAAATGGTATGTATGAAAAGAGTGCTGAATAAGTTTGGCTATGATGGTAGTAGTAGTCCATTTATATTTTGTGATAATAGTTCAACAATTAAGCTATCCAAAAACCCTGTGATGCACGGAAAGAGTAAGCATATTGATGTAAGGTTCCACTTCCTGGGTGATATGGTGAATGAATGAGCTGTACAACTCAAGTTCTCTGGAACTGAACAACAGATAGCATACATTTTCACTAAGCCTCTCAAGTTGAAGACATTTCAGCATATTAGGAAGAAACTTGGAGTATGTGATGCACCTAAGTTAAACTAGTATATTGTATAGTTTAAGGCAGGAAATGATAAGGTTAATTTTGAGTTGGTTAGTTTGTAAGAATAAATGTCCTATGTATAGGGCTGTTAGCAAAATACTTGGATTCATTTTGATTTAGTCTTTATTAGTTCATATTTCTAGTCTAAAAGAAGTTTTCCCTTTATTAAAGCCCTTGTGCTTAAGGGACTATCTAATGTTATATTTGTAAAAGCCCTAACAAAGGGGAAGGGCACTAGCCCTTAGAAGTGGCGATGACCAGATGTCGCCCCTAGTGGTAATCACTTCACCCTAAGTGTCTCTCACTTGCCGTGTTATTGGAAATGTGGAGAAAGGCATTTCTTGGTTAGAGTAAAGTTAGAGTCAATAGCTAATCCACTCCTCCTCGAAAGTAAAGATTCAACTATCCACCATTGCCTAGTGGACGATTATCATTCCCAAAGAAACCCTAGGCCCAAGGGCTTCTATAAATACTTCACCCCTAACAGAAGGAAGAGAGATCATAACCTAACTAGTATATCGCATAACATATAGCCTCTCACCTCACGTAAGTTGGCCTCTCACCGTAGACTCCATAACACAACTTAACAATGGTTCTCGTTGTAGCGGGCAAGCTCAGACTGTTATAAAACTGCTAAGGCCTATGAGTAATCCATCCCATGTAGGGATACCACATACATCCGTACTTTTTGACAATTACTATAAGCCTTCTCAAATTCCACTTTAAGCAACAAACACTCACTCTTAAACATCATAGCAAGATCTTCCACCTCATTAAGAGTAACCACTCCATATGCCTACTAACTCCCCTTCATATAATTTGATTGCTCAAGTGAAATAAACTTCCCCATAACCTTGTCGAGCCTAGCTTCTAACACTTTCGAAACCCAATTTTACAAATACCCAAGAAGGGAAATCCATCTAAAATCTCCCAACTCAAAAGCTGAATCCACCTTCAAGATAAGAGCGACGAAAAAGGACGTCAAACTCTTAGGCAACACCCCATTTTGAAAAAACTGGACAAACATCACCTTGATTAACCCTTAAAACTTCAATAGAAAGAGAAATTGCTATCAAAATTTAGAACCACATCATCCACTTTTAATGTAGAAACCTAGAACAAATGGATTCATAATCAATCAACGAAAGACAAGAGTAATCGTATCAAGGGTCGACCTAGAAGCAATTGAATTAGAGAAATGTTCCTTGAAGTACATAGAAATATTTCCTCGAACTTCACAAATGTTGTCCAACCAAATATCGCCCCACTGGAGAGCTTCCAAGTTGTTCATCCTACTCCTTAACTTAACACAAGTGTGAAAGTACCATGTATTAGTATCCTTTTCCTTTAACCACGCCAATCTGGACCTCTAAAAAATATGAGAGTCGCGACACAAGATGAGATCCCATAACTCTTGACAAATTAGTGATCTACTGGCTAACTCGTCTTAAAGTAGAGGCTCAGACTTTGCTCTCAACTCCAACTTAAAAGCTTATACGAACAAACCTTAATTCTAAAATCTAGACTTTAAAAACACGTCCTTATTCCAAACCTTAAGAGTTCCCTTAAATGCTCTTGACGTATCCTTCAACTTGCAGGCTATCCAACCCTCACGAATGTCCAACTGTTAGGACTCACTAACCACCCTCTCGAAGTTAGCATCCCTCAACCAAAAATTATTAAACATATAAGGCTTAGGCCCCTAGAGCAAAGAAAAATACTTCTAAACTAAGTGACAATGACCAAACTTTGCTCTCAACTCCAACTTAAAAGCTTATAAGAACAAACCTTAATTCTAAAATCTAAAATTTCAAAACACCTCCTTATTCCAAACCATAAGAGCTCTCAACTTATCTTTCCACTTGTAGGCTATCCAACCCTCACGAATGTCCAACCGTTAGGGCTCACTAACCACCCTATTAAAACTAGCATCCCTCAACCAAAAAATTATTAAACATATAAGGCTTAGGCCCCTAGAGCAAAGAAGAATACTTCTAAACTAAGCGATAATGATCAGAGATGTCTCGGGCCAAAGCCCACATGATATCTGACCTCATTCCTCCTCCCAACTAGTCGAAAGAAGAACTCGAATCAACCTTCTCATAGAAACCTCATTCAAATGGAACTAGATAAATCTCCTCCCCAACAGAGGTAAATCTACCCAACCCATCGTCTTAACGAAAGCAACACCCTCCAAGGACTCCACAAGAGTTGAGTCCTGGCGCCCACAATTATAAAATTATTTAAAGTCCCCCAAAGCACACCAGGCCAAAAGACGCTCACGAGTTTGAACTAGACAATCCCACATCACTCTTTTTTTGCTAGCAAGCACTTAGCATACACATAAACCACAAGGTGACAAATGATATTTGCCAGATTCATTGAGTCCCGATGATCACTAGACATAAGTAGATTTGAACACTCTTTCCGTAGGATATATTACTTAGATCTTTTAATAGCTTTCTACATATGTAACACTAATGAGTGAAATCTCCTCGTATACCAAGAGAAAAGAATGAGATAACTAAAGTTTCATAGAAGTTTTTTTTTTAAAATGTCTAGCAGCTTCATGTGCATTAATTAACCCTTCTCTTTTTATGATGGATTCTAAAACATCTATTTAAACTATTCAGAGAGATGGGGACAATTTATCCACCCATCACAAAAAGTTGGGTAGTGTATCTCCAACCAATCACATAATATCATCTAATTTAACATATTTAATTATTTATTAAATACTACAATTGTTTGTTGTTTTCAAAACATTTTAAAAAGAAGGTAACCTTACCTAACTTTTTGAGTTGGATAGATAAGAATTCGCTTTGAGGGATTAAATGAAATTTCAAAAACGCCACTTCATATGTTATGATTGGTACCTATATAATCCACATTGCAATTTTTCATTGATTATGTTAACAACCATCTTAAAAGGTGATATAATGTTCCAAATTTTCATCTTAATTGCAATAAATATCACTGTGTCAAAAGTATTATTAGCTAATTATTTTATTTAAGTAATCTATTTATAATATTTCGTGATATCACTATTATAACTATAAAAGTAACAGTACCAAAATGCGGCATTTTTTAGAAGATTTATAATGCTACTGGTTAAAAATAACGGAATCTAATTCCTTATTTTTGCACTAGTGATAATTAGATAGTTTAATTAATTGCAACCCATGATGTGACAAAGTTTGACACATACATGCATGGAAGTGTAGTACGTAGCATGCTTTCCTTTCCTTTACGGTATATATTTGTGTGGGGGGAAATCAACTATCTAAACTTTTCTTTTTGACGCCCCCACACGACTATGATGCAAGTAGTCATGCAACGCAACAAGCTACGTCCCACTCTCATCTTCTTTTCTGATATGTATTTCTCATGCACGTGCATGGCTCCCTTTGTGTTTCTATGTCTTTTTCTCTCGCTGTGTGTGGCCTCCATACGCTCACTCGCATGATAGAGAGGGAGTGGGGATTAAGGCTGCAAATTTGGTGCTTTACAACTAAAATTCCGCAAAATTTAGTGCTAAGCTTTTTGTGTGAAAATGAGCAATAAAGCAGGAACCTGTCAAAACAAGAGGGAATCAGATTCCAACACCACCAACTTTCTCGTCAAATCGTGTACCAATAACCGTTAAAAATTTAGAAACGTCCATGTTTAAGATAACATTATTTATGCACCGAGTTTTTTCATCTAAAATGTTCGAAAAGGATAATTAATTTATTACTTAATTAGTATCTAAACATATTTACCCTATCAATCAATCAGCACCATGTATTCAATTAAATCACTCTTTTATTTAAATTTTTTTAATGATATGACAAATTGATGATTTTCTATTTAATAATAGTGTAAAATTATTTTATATAGTACACTACTTTTTAACTCATAATATAAAAAGGGTCATGCTAACATGAGCCCTTAGACATAGGTTAAGGATATTATAATTAAAACAAAATTAATATTAAAAAGGATATATATATATATATATATATATATATATATATATATATATATATATATATATATATATATATATATATATATATATATATATAATCTTACATTTGGATGTTGTCTCTTGTTCTTCAGCATGTTCTGTTGACCTTATTTATAAAGACCCAATTCAGCTCGTGAGTCCATTGTTTTCGTGTTCCTTCAATTAAAGGCGTTAAATAATAGAGAATATGGTCGTAAAGTTCAATTATCTAGTTCTTATCTACTTTCGACTAATTAAAACAAGAGTCTTGAGAACAAAGCTAGACTTGAGAAGATTGATTGATTTTTGCTCGATTGTGTTTGTGTTCGGTTGACTCTATATCAAATGGGGGATCATCGTAACCCTAAATTCTCACATATGTTGATATAGATGGACATTTTATTTATCTTATAAATGAATTAATACTCTCCCTCGTAGCATCATCTATTAATTTTGAGATGTGTGATGATGTAGCGTAACTAGAGATCATTGCACTTGAATAGTAGCGTTGTTTTGCCACAAAACAAGAAAATTAGCACTTGTAGAGTATTACCTATCTCTTATAAATTCATTCAAGCCACAAAACAAGAAAATTAGCACTTGTAGAGTATTACCTGTAACACCCTTCTAAATACCCCCGAATAACATAGTGCATAATCAAATTTAAACATGAATTTCAAGGGCGTCACAATTTAAAACAATTATACATTCCAGGTGTAATCATGCTCTACTGAGAAAACAACATATAATTAATTCAAACTCATGTTTTATCACAGCGGAAAATCAATAATATTTGGATACTCCATGAAACATCATTCATAAGGATCTAAGCTTTTTATTCCAACAAAAGAGAATTATCCAAACCAAATAATAAAGAAATAAAAGAGTGTGATAACTCTAAAAACATGCGTTCCCAGTGTTACAAGTATTCAGAGCATGACACCAACACTTAATTATTAGACTAAAAGAGATAACTCCCTAAAAGCCATCCTCACCAAACACCTAAGCCACTTAGCTTCAATCTGAAAAATAAAAGTAAGGGTGAGACTACATCATAAATTAATTAGAATTATAAATCGTCAGATATAGAATTCATAAGCAATTATCCACCCTACTTAGCATATTCAGATTAATCAATTCATACCAATCACAAACTCAAGTCAAGAGTATGCACCAATAACACAACACAATCATAACACCGGATTTCATCCTGACATGTCACAATTTATACAAAGACTATGCAAACTCTTATGCATGTGGTACCGACGACAAGTGAACCATGTCACCAACACTGATCCCTCAATTGGATACAGTCTCATCGATTCGTCCGCATCACCAGAATAAAATCCAGTCTCACCTCCCATATCTCGGGCTTGGCTATTGATAATACACACCCGATTCCACACAATGGGAACTAGTGTCACCAAGATGCATATGCATGCAAACCACCGAGCATGCAACATCATTCATCAAAACACATGATAACAACATTTACCATGAATAACATCCATTTGCATAACCAACAGAAGCAATCACATTATAAAAACACACATCATTGCATATATTCAATTATGCAAACAACAAACCATTGCACATCATCAATTATGCAAAACAAGAATAAACCACATTTGGAGAAATTGATACTTTTCAAAATCAATCAAGTTATTGTTGTTTTCTTTATTTTATATGGTAGAGTATTTAATTTAAGAAACAACATCCAAAACAGCGTCTAAAACGGACTTACGGTTTGATAATTAGAAGTTTTTAAAGTTAAGTAAATATTTAAGAAAATATGTGGAACCCGATTCCTCCCCGGGTGGGAACCGGTTCCTGAAACACATAATTTCCTCGCTTCGGATTTTTACCATGGGAACCCGGTTCCTCCCACCTGGGAACCAGTTCCTGACGCTACTGTAGCAGAAAAACTTCAATTTTATGACTTTTATTCATTCCTACTTTCACTATCAACACCAAATACAAACCCACACATTATAGTGACCAATTTTCATCAGTTTTCATGATTCTAATACAACAACAATGAAATATAACTATCATCCATCAATTATAACAAACCAACTGCATCATATTAATCAAATTGGGCATGTCAGTGTCAGAATCTCATAAACCCTAACATCCTTAATAGAGGTTCAAACTCTTAATCTATTCTACCATCATCAAAACTATAATACTAGTTAATAAAGAATAGTCACCCCTTACCTTGACGGATATTCTTGAATTGATCCTTGAACTTTGGGGTTTTTTCCTCCTTCCTTTGCTCTTCTCACTTCTACAATCAAAATATTTTCTCCCAACTATTCTCTTGTTCCTTTCTTTTCTATTTTCCCAATAATAAAATAATAATAGAATTAGGACTAAGTGTAAAGCTTTTTACTCCATACACCCCCTAATTACCCCCTCACACCCAAAAGTCCAATATTCTCTTATTTCCTTATTTTATTTCCTTGTTTTATGAAAACATAACATAATTTAGTAATGGGCTCAACAACTTAACACCCCCTCATTACTAAATACTACACTTGGACCAAAGACCAATATTCCATAATTCCTCCAATTAGTTCAACGAAAATACCAAATAATTCTAAATAATAATTTAATTTTCGATTAAATTAAAATTAGAAAATATGGGGTGTTACCATACCTATCTCTTATAAATTCCCCCAAGCGACTAATGTGTATGTCTCTTAAATATATCTTTTTATAAATAACTTCACTTGACATCTTTTTTCTTATATTGTTTACTCAATATTCCCCTAAATTTCTTGTTATTTCAAGAGATGGAAGTTGTTGCTGATGTTGAGATGTTCTTAGTTCTTGTTTGAGACCTATCGAATATTACAACCTATTGGTTGTCGAGGATTGATTCTTCTTTGAAGGTATATTATGTGACTTTAGAACTTTTCCTTATTTGCTTGCTAAGTACCATGCTGGATTGGATCAGATAGATAAAGTCAAGCGTCGGCGCTCAAAGAGATATGAAGTGTTTTGCACAAATAAACTATCTACTAGAGACATGAGGTTCGACATAGAATGTTATTTTGGTTTCTTAGCTGCTAGTATCTAAGTATCAATTCCTTTGTCTTTTTTTTTGTGTTAGCCGACCGGTATCCGCGGGGGAAAGGGGCCCCACGTGACTAATCCGGACCCGGGCTCGGAGGCGACGGCACCGTGGCCCCAGGGCGTTTTTGACTCCAGCCGGGATCGAACCCGGGTACTTATTAGAACTTGGTATTTATATCAAATTATTTATTGTTAATAATAAGTTTTTTTTAAGGTTGTTTTTCCAAAATAATAAACTCCCTAGAATAGTTAGTTTGTTTAATGAACATTAAGTGTGACTGAATCATGAGATCCCATCAAACGTAAGTATCTGTAGTCGAGCTTTATTGTGAAGTTGAATAAAATTAAAGTATTGACATTATTATATGGATAGATTGATGATCACATCTCATGGATCATGAATAAAAAGTATCAAATCTTCACATATATTTGGAGTAATTTTAATAGTGGATTGACTCACCATGAGAATACTGTATAAAATATTATGAAAATGTCATAATTTATTCTCAAGGTGATAATGGTGTATACCACCCTTCGACCAGAAACAACTATGAGCCCTAGATCTGGAGTAGGGTACTTTATTTCCAAACAAAAAAATTTGTGACAAGATGATCTTAAAGATGGTTGATGGATACTCAATAAATCATGTTGAGGGGCATGAGTGACCTAGATGGAATTTGCTCATTCTATGTAATATGATATATGTCTAAGGGCCCAAAATTGAAATGGACAAGGGTGACACAGTCTATGCCTTGTGTACAATATAGACACGAGTGCAAAAGTGTACTTATACACATAAACATTATAGAGAAAAGGTTTCGTCAGATCACATGACATTTTCATGACATTGGTAGCAGTAATGTATTGTTAGATATTGTTAACTATTTATTATATTAAATATTTGATTTGATATAATTGTCAGCGTCACGATAATCTACAATATCACACACATAAGGAAAAATCAATGAGAGATAAAATGAATAAGTAGATTTTATTCGATTATGTAGCCTTGTGAAGCACTAGTCACTACTATGAATAAGTGATTTTACTTCGGTTGGGAAAAGGATTTTACCTTGTTTTTATGGCCGAGGTAAAGAAGGGTGTCATTGAAAGTGCATCATTTTCCTCTCACTTGTACTAGTCATAGATTTGATCTCTAACAATTGTATTTTCAAAACTGGAAAGCGTGCACTATTTTTTCTCTTGGTTGATTTTAGTATCTGAGATAAAATGTATGTATTTACCTCAGTTGGGAGTTACAAATGAGGGGAAAAATAAATTTTTTAAATATTTTATGACTTTAACACGTTTTCTGACATAAACTATATACCCTTGTTGTCACAAAACCTATATACACATGTTTTCAACAAGGCAGCAAATCATTTAGAAGTAGTTAAGACAGAAATAACCCCCCCCCCCCCCCACCACACACACACACATGTATATTTATAGACACACACATATTTTGTGACAAAATATATATATATATACACAAGAACATTTTAAATACACAAAATACATTATTTACACCCAATCCAAATGGTACACATATATTTACATCATACTAATCTAGGTTACTAGGCAACAACTCAAGAGAAATTAGTTTAAATCATAAAAATATAAAAAGCAATCGACTTAACATAAACAAATATCGTCTATATCTTCTTGTGTGAATGGTATCACATCATTAAACAAATTTAATTTAAACAAAATTTAAATTAGGTTAACACAACATCAACATTTAAATTTCAATCTCCATAGCAACAACAACATAAATATTTTAGTAGCTAACAACAACAACAACAATAACTTAACTAACATAAATGACATACATATAGATGAAGTAATTACCTTAGCCTCTGAACCCCTAATGTCTCAAGAGACAACATCCAACATATGTTTTATAACATAATATCCGCATGCATATTCGTTTGATTGTCTCCTCGTCTACAAATAATTTTTATCTAGTGGTTAACGTATACAATGCAGAAGTAATATATTAGCAAAAATTTTAAATTATGTCACAAGTAATCCATATTTCCTTTTTTTCCTTATGGCCTTTAATTTTATCCTTTATAACAAGCACAAGAATTTGAAATGTCAAGGAAGGAGGCACATAGATTAAAACGCGTAATTTGCTTGACATGATAATAAGAGAAAATTTTGAAATTAAAATGAAGAAAGGTAAAAGAAAAGAAATCAAACTCAATATTTTGCAGAAGAAACGAAAAAAATAATAATTTTTTTTATAGCATTATAAGTGACCTTAGCCTTGATTTAGACATATATGACATGTTTCAAAAAAAGAAGATCATACAAACTTGTGTGTCAAATTGTATGGAGTGGAAATTTGAGGAAGATCGTGTTTAATCATGATGTGCCCCAATAAAAATTAATGATTTCTCAAACAATAACAACTACTATTCAAGAAGTTTGAGAAAAACCAACATCTTTGAATAATCGGTAAAAAAGTCAATGTCAACTTTCCTATGACAGTTGACATTTTGTGGTCGATATTATACTTGAAATTCGAAGATTCAAATGATCTCTTTGAGCATATGTGAATATTAATGAAAAGAATAAGCATGTTACTTTCAAAGCATGAGAAAAATGAAGAAACACTCGAAAGATAAAGAGTTTAAGACTGAAGAAACTAACACGGTTGAAATGTGACAACATTGGTCTTAGTAACTTGCTTAAGAAGTGTTTTAGGCAATTAATTATTTTATCTAAACAAATATGTGTTAGGTATGCAACCTAGACAATTTGATTATAAATAGGTATATTAACCTCAGGGTACGAAGTTTTTTACTTCTAAACAATTAGCTAATAAGCCACAAATATTCTCCCTTTTAAAATTTCAAATCCTTGAGTCGGTGTATGTAAAGTAAGTTATTCAATTTTAATAATACAACTAGCACCCTTTTACGATAATTATAAGTTTAATTAGCATTTTTTATTTGTACTTTTCTTTCATTTTTCTAATAGCAAGGCAGATTAAAATATATTAATGAAAATAAAAGAGTAAATAAAAGCCAGCAAAACAGAAGCCTAGTCAAGGAGGCTAGTAAAACAAAACCACAAAAAGGAAAAAACAATCTAATCACAACATTGAGAAGACTACTTCAAGAAACTAAAACCTCACCTTAGAGAGAAACGACTTAAGGGAAGTAAGCATAACCACCTAAAAGAACAAAAGAGAGTAGTTGGCAACACATTGCACTCCTACAAATGAAGGCACTAGAGTAGGTTTCAATCCCAATTAAGCAGGGAAAAGGCTGAAATCGAAGCATGATCATAAACTTACTTCCAAGCCAAACAAATATTCAAAGTAATGCAGTGATTAATCATCCTTATTTCCTACTATAAAATAACTTTATTACACATATTCAAAATAGTCTAGACTACCGCATGCCAGATCAAAACCAAACAAAAACATTACTTTTTACCCTAACCAAGACTCTGAAAAACCTTGAAAATTTCTAAGATTGAGCTTGGAAGTGTGATAGGCATACCCACCCGTAAATATACCGTATACCAGAAGGAGGAGGAAACTACACAGTGAACAAACATGTGATCCAAGGATTCTACATGACCTAGGCAACCAGCACACTCCTCTCCAATCTCAACAAACAAAGTTTGGTGACTAAAATGATTATGCTTGGTCACTAGTCTATCTTGTAACATTTGGCAAGAAAATACCACCATTTTTAAGGCCCCAAACTCTTCCAAACCGTAGTGGACCCACAAATCAACCGATTAGATCTACTTTCCTCACCCATCATCAAAGAAGAAAGATTATCAAAAGTCGACCTCACCAAAAAGCCTCCCGGTGAATCATGGTTTCAAACCCAGACATCCTGCTGACCTTGCTTAACCACCACCTCTATCAAACTCATAAATTCCACCAAGAGCTATTCTTCCAGACAAGGAGAGAACACCACCACCTAAAATTCCAACCTCAAACATCACCTACCCTAATTTCCATTAAACCTACAAAATGAGACTTTTGCTCTTAGATGAGGAGAAACCTCTTAAAAGAAACACACAACGGATTCTGCCCAACCCAAACATCATGCCAAAATATAGTTTTCAACCCATCCCCAATAACCTTAGAACAAGAAGAACCAAACCTACATACCGGTCAGAAGTGGAGCATAGAAGAAATGCCTATGTTCACCAATTGGAAGCCTTCGTTAAACCAGTCATACAACCACTCATCGGGGTAACACCCACCGAATACTTAAAGGGGATACTACCAGATTTACAATGCAAGAAGCCCTCAACTAGGTCCAAAAACTTTCTCCCCACATTCACCCCATAAATACAACTCATAGAGAAGTTTACTTTAAGCTCAATTGTAAGTTCAAAGCTCCTAAGAATTGTTTGTATAGTCAAAATATTATCAACTGACGGAACCCCAACAATAATTATATCATTGGCATATTGGAGATGTGACACCTCTAATCCTTCCGAACCAACCTTAAAACCCGAGAACAACCCTACACAAAGTTCCTTCTTCAAAGAGGCAGTGAGATCCTCTGCCACTTAAAGGAAGAGAAAAGGCTTCAAGGGTCCCCTTATTTGAGACCCCTTTGGATACTAACATCCTCCTTAGAAAATCCATTATAATTATTTGATAACTCTCACACATGATTAATCAATTAATTTCTAATAATTAGAGTGGTAAGCTTGTTAGTTTAGAACTCAAATGATTAACTTAAATTTTAAATTACTTGTCGAATCGATTTGTTAATAAAAATATATTTTTCGATAGATACCATGTCATTAAAACTTCTCTCAATTCATAGTTGTGAAGTATTAAAATAAGAGTTTGGTCTAACTCAAAATTTAAAAGTCGATTTGTAAGGTGAGGGGTGACACTCTAAATAAAGTTTTTACAAGTTCTATCTCCAACAAATATGAGACTTGAGATCTTCTCAATACACCCCCTCGCGTCCAATATTATATTGAGTTTGGTGCATGGATAAAAATAGTGGAAGATCCATGATCCGATTGATATGCTCTAATACCATATTAAAGTTAGAGTTTGACTTCAGTCACCTCAATAAAATCCGGTTTGTCAGGTGAAGGATGTTATTTTATATGAAATCTTTCCAAATTCTATCTCTAACTAATATAAAACTTTAGATCTTCTCGATATACAAATACATCTGATTGCAAGAGTAGGAGTTCAAACTCACAATATCCCATATATATATATATATATATATATATATATATATATATATATATATATATATATATATATATATATATATATATATATATATATATATATATATATATATATATATATATATTGAAATACAAGTCTTAAACTATATTTAAAAATAGAAAAGAAGAAGAAGCGTGCAATTATTTTAGATGCACTCGTGAGATTGAGTTAAATTTTTAATTTTATATATATATATATATAGAAGAGAATGAGTAAGTTCAGTGGCGGTTCTATAGCCCGGCGAGCCCGGGTACGCGCCCGGGCTCAACCCTATTTTCTTTGTATTTTTCCTAATTTAATAGTCGAATTCTAGACGAAATTATGGGCAAAATTAATAAAAATAAGGGTGTGAAAACTAAAATAGATGAGTATTCAATGGTTCAGATAGGCCCAACCCAATTAATTATATATGTATAACAAAAAAAAATTTTAAAAATTAATTATGCTATAGTGTTATAGATCGGCTGGTATTTCATCTTTCCCATCTTTGTCTTTAACGGTTGGTGTTTCATCTTTCCCCTCTTTGTCTTTGACGGTTGGTGCTTCAAGATATACATATTTAATCATTATTATTAAATATTATAATAATAAGAGTTTTATATTGTTGATTAAACTCCAATCAGCTAATTATTTTGTTAGTCTTTTTTTCTTGAATGATACCATTTTCATTTTTTAATCTTCTTGCAATTTATGCTTTCAAAAATTTATAATTGATTAGACCTTCCCTAATTTTATAATTTTTTTTACTTCTTTTCTATTATAATTTTATAGCGACATTATAATTTTCCATATATTATAAAATCAAACAAGAAATCATGGGCGTTTAAATTTAATTAAAAGGTAAGAGTAATACAAATTGAAATGTATGAAAATGATGAGTTTTACTATGTGGTCAAATTAGAGAGTTCAAGCAAAATTAATTTGTCAATATGAGAAATTATCTAAGTTTTTCACATAATAAATAACATTAAAATTTTTGGGTTTTTTTTTAAGAAATAAGTTGAAAATGTCCAACTATTATTTTGTTAGCTTTTGAAGGATTATATTTTATGTCCCTCATTTTTTATTTTCATTTTTATTGAATAAATTATCTTTAATAAAAATAATATTAAAATTAATGTATAAGTAAATTTATAGTTATAAAATAAAATAAATGCATAATAATTTGAAATTTCAACTCAATTATAGATATTATAATAAACTAATATAAAAACTAAAGTGGAAAAAAAAACTATTTAAATTTTTAGAGTTTTTTAGTTTCCTCAACGGCACACACGTTTACAATTGAACACTTTATTTCCTTATCATCTTTTTTTAGAGTACAAGTTAGAAAATGCAAGGTACTCGAAATCATGGGCGGAGCTACAGCACACGAACCCGGACACGCGTCCGCGCTCAACTCCTTCTTTCGTTGTATACTCTCCACTTAATAGTTAATTTTTAGACAATACAAGGGGAAAAATTAGTAATTTTTAGACAAAATTAAGGGCAAAATCAGTAAAAATATGGTGTGAAATTTTTGGACAAAATCAAGAGATTTTTTTTAGATAAAATCAAGAACAAAATTACTAGAGACATGATGTAAAATTAGTAAAAACAAGGTTTAAACATTTTGCCTAGGCTCCCTAAAATTTCTGACTCCGCCACTGAGTATGTTATATGAGAATATGAAAATTTAATTACAACTATTGAATTTATATTTAATGGTTGAGATTAAAAGATATTTTTAAAATTTGATTAATAATTTTTCTTTTCTCTTAATGGCACATGATTTAGTAAAGATCACAATTTAATCTCATATAATATATATATATATATATATATATATATATATATATATATATATATATATATATATATATATATATATATATATATATATATATATATATATATATATATATATATATATATATACATATATATATATATATATACACATATATATATATATACATACACATATATATATATTTATCTATATATATATATATATATGTATATATATATATATATATATGTATATATATATATATATATGTATATATATATATATATATATATATATATATATATATATATATATATATATATATATATATATATATATATATATATATATATATATATAGTGGCGGAACATAGTATAGACAAGGGGGTGCCACGGCCACCCCAAATATTTTTTATTTTTTTATTTTTTTCCATAATAAGAAAATACTAAACTATCCCTCTTTAAAATAAAAATTAACAATATTGCCATTAACTTTTACCTCTTCACTTACCAAACATCTATCCTATTATTTTCACCAAACAAAATAGTTTCTTCTTCAATTTGTTTTACGTTTCAGTGGCAGTAACTCAACCCACCACGGCACCACCAACCTTCTTTTATTCCGCCGACCACCATTTGCTTCATTCAATAGTACATGTTCCGTTCATCATCTAAAATTTACTACCTCTTGATTCAGTAATATTTAATTTATTTGTTTGTTATGTTTTTGAAAAAATTAAATTTATCCTCTAGGTTTGAGTTGTGATTTGTTATAGTTTATTACTAACTTATTAAGTTTTGTAAGATTAGATTCTGATATATGATTTTGTTGTGTTATCATTTTGATTTGATATTAATTTGGGATTTTGTTGTGTCGTGATTTTGATTTAGGATTAATTTGAAATTTTGTCGTGTTAGAATTGATTTAAGAATTGGAATTGATTTTCACTAATTTTCTCACTAAGATTTTGTTGGGTTATGATTTTGATTTGGAATCTAATTTGGGATTGATTCACACTAAGATTAATTTTGGATATTGTTGTGTTGTGTTAATTTATTTAATTGATTATGCAGCACACAAAAGTGATAATGAAAAGTAGAAAAATTGATTATTTTTTCAAGAGGAAAGAAAGAGATGAAGAGGATTTCACACCTATTCCCGAACCTCAAAGAGTTCTTGAGAATCCCAGAATTAAAGAAAACGTTAATAGAGTTTTTTCGCATGACATTGAGAATTCTTTAGAACGTGATCCTGGAAAACGTCCTTCAATGCGGGAATATCATGTAAATCAAATAGATGAAATACGAAGAGCTTATTTAAAATGGGGTCCATATCAAATGAGTTTAGAGCAATATCCATTATCAGGTAAAGAAGATCATCAATGACGCTTTCAAAACGCCTGGTTTAGCCTTTTTCCTTCATGATTAGAATATTCACCTTCAGAAGATGCTTCTTATTGCTTATTGATGATTCCAAGCTACTCAAAAATCGCAGAGCATTACTTTAAGATATTTTTGTGTAATACTCTTTAATCATTTCATGTTTAATTTTGTGTTTATTACAATTTAAAATTTTTTGTGTTTATGATATGAATGTTTTATTTATAAATTATATTTAATTTGGTGGCCACCTCAAACTTTATAGTCTCGTTCCGCCAATATATATATATATATATATATATATATATATATATATATATATATATATATATATATATATATATAGGAGCGTATCCGGTGAGAACTGATATTTTTATGAGAAATGAGAACTATTGATATCAGCCATCAGATATAATTAACGTTTAAGATTTATTGATTCCATATTAAGAGCACCTTACTGAAGTTTTATCAATTATGATCAATATTTAAAAATTCCATAAATAAATTATCTTTTCAAAAGAATATTTTTATTTCTTTAATTATTAGAGTATTATCAAAATAAGAGAATTTTTCGGAATTATAACACTTAATATTTAAATGTTATCACAATATTTTTTATTTTCACTATAATTCTAACTCCATTTTAATTTGATCTATAATTTATTTTGAATGAAGTAAATTATTTTATTTATAATATATTATTTTATTCTTCATAATTGATTTTGAATTGTTCATTATTTAACTTTGAATAATACTATGAATATAAATTTAATTTATACTTAAGAATTCATAAACTTTTATTCTTCACATAATTATAAATATAACTTGTTATTAATTTGTCACTTTTAACTAAAAAACTTAAGAATGTAAATTTATTACTGATATTTTGATTTGGATGATTTATTTATTTTTAAATTAATTTTTTTTGCATGCTATACTATTTTAACCATTTTAAATATTTTTTTAAAAAATCTATTATTTAGATTTGTATTTGATTAAAAATGTTGAAGAAAATGAAATTATTAGTTATATTTAAATTTGATTGATTTATTTATTTGAAAGTTCAAAATATTTTGTTTTTGCAAGTTATTATTGCGGCTATTTTAAATTAAAACACATTATTGATTTACCAGATATATTTTAATTTGATTAAAAGTTTTAAGAATGTAAAATTATTAAATATATATGGATTTGGTTGAATTATTAACTTGCAAGTTTGGTAATTTTTCTTTTAATAAAATTTAAACGATCATCACCATTTAAAATAAATTATACTTGTGTTAAAATTTTAATAATTAAAGCAAGTAAAAACAATTGGAAATAATATCTTTTTATGAAAAATTTAAATACTGAGCATACTAGATAAAAAGACAATAATATACTATTTGTATGGAATTAATAAATCTTAAAAGTGATAAATATGATTAAAATATTATTTATTCAATCATAAGATTAAATTATATTTATCACCGATGTTCTAATCTTATTTGATCAAATAATAGCACATTAAAATTGTCCTTCTTTAGTAAAGGTGACTTAATATTACTTCTAATTTTCTTTTTTAAAACAATCTTTCTTAGTTCATCATAATTTCAAATGTGTAAATGAAAACTATACATGTTGGCTATATATATATATATATATATATATATATATATATATATATATATATATATATATATATATATATATATATATATATATATATATATGGGGACGACTCAGGTGAGAACACTTGGTTATTATGAGAAATGAGAACAATGAATCACGACCATTACATTTTGACTTTGTTGATTTTAATGGATTGAAAGAGAAACCAATCCAGTCCATTAAAATCAACAAAATCAAAATTTAATGGTCGTGATTCGTTGTTCTCATTTCTCATAATAACCAAGTGTTCTCACTTGAGTCGTCCCCATATATATATATATATATATATATATATATATATATATATATATATATATATATATATATATATATATATATATATATATATATATATATATATATATATATATATATATATATATATATATATATATATATATATATATATATATATATATATATATAGCCAACATGTATAGTTTTCATTTACACATTTGAAATTATGATGAACTAAGAAAGATTGTTTTAAAAAAGAAAAATAGAAGTAATATTAAGTCACCTTTACTAAAGAAGGACAATTTTAATGCTTTACGTATACATAACATTTAGGGGGATATGGGTGGACAGAATTTCTATTGATAGGAGTTGTCTACAAAGTTTTTTTTTTAATAGTAAAGAGGATTTCATATATAAATTAGAATATAAGGAATACTCAAACTTATAATACAAACAAATTAAGGTCAAGAAAATTAGAAAAGTCACAATAAAAATTCCCAAATAGAGAAACCAACTACTCCTACTTACATTGGATATTCATATGGTCAACACACCACTATAGTGTGTTTGATTCTAAGGGTATCACTATTGTAATATCCTAGTTTTTCAAATGTTAATTTTAAAATAATTATTAAAAATGTAAACATATTTTCTTTTAAATAGTAAAATCAGCTTATATAATTCTTTTATTTATATTTGAAAAATATGTAAATGAATGCTTTTAATTTCTCAAAATAGTAAATTAGAGTTTTCTTATAAAAAAAAGAAAAGAAAATTCTTACAAATGAAAGACTCTTTAGCCTTTTACTACACACAATTCAATTAATTGGTCATAACTGTAGTCTAGACATTTGAGAGAAGCTCTTCTAACAAAGTTAACACTAATTTAACCAATCATTAGTTGATCTAGTGGTGATTGGCGCTGAACTTAGTAGGGAGAACTACGGTTCGATCCCTTGCAGTTGGGAGGGGGCTGAAACCATTTAATGGCAGAACTGACATCCGAACCGGATTAAACCGGTGGTGATAGAAAAAAAAAGCTAACACTAATTTTTCACGTTTTTTCTTCTTGTATGCCACAATTAAAATAGGTGCCCATAAAATCTATCATTGGTGTTCCTCAATGCCACGCTTATCTATGAGTAACAATTTGTTCCATTAATTAATTCAATAAATAACACACTCTAACATATTTTATGGATTTAATAAATTGTTTCTTATTTTTTATTTTAACCTCATTAAATCACATTTATAAAAAAACAAATAAATTATCTAAATAATTATAATATGTATTGGCATTGATTGAAAATATACATGTTAAAAAGGAGTCTATATGCTTAGTTTTGCAAATGAAAAAAGAGTCTAATAATATATAATAGATTCAAATTCATTGTTGTAAAATGCATCAGACTAAAACACTTTAAGTTTATATTTGACTTTTTTTGTTATCTATACTTGTGTTAGAGTGTTGTAAGATTTAGTCAAATATTTGAATAATGAGGTGTTGGTGTATTGGGAGTCTGAGGGAGGTTGAAGGTAAATTATGTGTTGTAACAATTTTCATATACTAATATTCTCTAGTTGTCATTTGACAACAACCATGATTTTTTCTTCGATTTTGAAGTTTCCACGTTATGTCCTTGTTTTATGTTTGCGTCGTGGTTGAAGTTTTTTCTAATCTTCCACTTAAGAAAAGAAGGATAGTGTTGTCAAAGAGTTGTTGAGATGCAGTTAAAAGTTCCAGCTATGTAGTTTGGACTAAAGAAAATTTATAGAATAATTATTTTAAATATGTGAAAAAATCAAGTCAAATATATGTTGATACAATCAAGATTACATAAGGTGTTGGTTAATCGTTAGTACACGAGCATTGATTGAAATTGATGCAAGGTGTACTATGTGATTATGTTAGTTGTTGAAGAGTTTGCTACTAACATGAAAGTATATTTTTATTTTCTTTATGATTTACTTTTCAATTTTGTTCATGTATGATTATTTAATTTTTTAATGACTTTTGTGGGTCTCCTGTGTAGATTTTTTCTGATCTAGAAATCAGAGAGAAACAAAGATTCATACTAATCATAACTAAAACATGATATAAAATAAGAGGTAAAGAAATAAAGATCAGATAAAATTTCAGCAATGAATAAAGTATGAGAAGAAGAGATTTTAGAAGACAAATTTTAAAAGAGAAGGTTCACACTATTAAATATATTTTTATTTTTTTTATGCTTTACTTTCCAATCTTTTTTCTTATCCGAGTGGTTCTAAGTTTTTTAATGGATTTTGTGCGTCTCTTGTGTATTTTTTTAATCGAGACGTACTTGGGATTTCATGAGTTTTTATAAGGATTTTTCTCTGCTTTGGATATAATGAATTTCATCATTGGTAACAAATTAATTTTTTCCACTATATTTACTTTTGTAACACCCTAAATCTACCCCACAATTTAATAAGAAATCAGAGTGTAAAATCTCAAAGACAACATCACATTTGAGGCGTCACATTTTCAACTTAAACAAAATCTCATGCAAGCTCATAAATATAGATATATAACACATATCGACGGAGGAATCATAATCCAATAGTGATTCAATCTCAACAACTTCGAAACAATGCAGCGGAATTCATAAAACATCATAAACTTCAAGTCACAACATTTGTGACAACATGCCAACAACTAAACAACATGTTTCCATAAACGATAACAAAATCCAAACAAGTATAACGACATAAAGCAAGCAAACGATCAATCTCCGAGTGCTATGTATCAGAGCATTAGACACTGACTCGAGCTACAAAGGTAAACGGCTACTCCACGTTGTTACCTGCACGTTACCAACAAAGAGTAACATTCAAACAGAAGGGGTGAGATATCAAACAGTATAAAGGAACGTATGATAATATTCATAGCAAGGAAAAAATCATACATAATTCACCACTTCTCATCACATAACATCTTACGACAACTTTCATCACTAAACAACTTTCAAAACGGCAATAAAGTATGACAACATATTCAAATTCACAAGTATGATATCAACTACGTCACGTCAACATCTCATCATCTCAACAATCCAATGAATGTAATGGATGTGACTCAATGAATGTAACATTCAGACAAACACAACATTCACCACATGTCATAACAACTAATATCATCAATTCAATATTGAAATTCAACGACAACAACACAATCATCATTATTCATAGTAATGCATCACTTCGCAATCACGTCGCTATGGTTTATCACCATACAACAATATCTCACTTCACAACATCAATCACAATATCAAACGATACATTTCAAGAAAAACTTTCAATAGGTTTCCAAAGGTTTCAAATCATTTCCATTAGAAAGACATTGGTTAGAGCTTCAGGGAGGTTCAAACGACACTTAAAAAGGAGTTGCGGATCAAAAGATACATCATTTCAAAGTTACAAAATGTTTTACACAGCAGGGTTTGCTTAGCGAGCTACAAGAGCACTTCTTGAAACTAAAAACATAAGCGCATAGGTTTCGCAGCTCAGCTTAGCGGACCATCTCCGCTTAGTGAGCTCGCGAATTTTTCAAAATGTTCCCAGCATCCGCTTAGCAAGCCAGAGGCTGCTTAGCGGACGTGCTATTATACAGAAAAATCACAGATGTGACAGACCTGCGTAACCACACTTCCACCACCCAAAACTCTTCTCAATCAGCAATTAAAGGCATATAACATCATCAGCTAACATCATTCATCAACAACCATCATTCAAAACATGATTACAACCATAATTTTATGAAAATTCATCACAAACCCTAAGATTCTACAACACACAATCAAAGGCTACTACACATACAATCTAACCCACCCTAAACATCATCATACAACCTTTTATCATGAAAGAATCCCACCCTTACCTTGGGTTTGGATTGAAGACAACTCTATCTTCAATGGGAAACCTAGCTTTCTCCTCTTCTCTTCTCTCTTTCTCTTCTTTCTTCAAATGAGGTTCTTGAAGGAGTGAAAAACACTTAGAAAGGGGGGGGATTGAATAAGGGTTGTTTCTAAAAATGGAAGATAAAAATTAATCACAGAGTTATTTTTATCCTGGTTCGTTGTTAATCAAACTACCTCCAGTCCACCCCTTACAGAGTGATTTACCTCAACTGAGGTTTTAATTCACTAATCAACCTTGATTACAATGGTATTCCACTTAGAAAACTTCTAAGTCTTCTAGAGTATACAGATCACAACTTGATCACTCTAGGAATTCCTTTTACAAAGTTGGTAAACAATATTACAAGAGTTTAACGTGCTTCTAAATAAGCTATAATCACCAAGTGATTTTTCTCTCAAGATTAAGTTCTAACACTCACTAAGATATTACAAGATTTGTGAGGTTGAAGATTAAGTTTCTTTGCTGTTTGTGTGATAGCTTTAAAAACCAATTTGACAGCGTAAGTTCTCTTTCAGCGTATGTGTGTTTTTTTTCAACAACCAGAGCTTCTCTTTTATAAGGCAGTGAAATGTGACCGTTGAACAACATTAAATGCTTTACGTGAATAGTACACTGCTGCATTTAATGTTTCACTCTTTTGTCAACTATCTCGAGCCCTGTTTCAACTGCTCTTGCTGACTTTGCCTTTTGTAGCTTCTAACGTTCTTTTTGTCAGTCAGACAGATTTGACGTTGTAGCTTTTTCATCTTGTTCTTGCTTCTAGACTCAGACTATTAGGATGACATTTGAATATCAGAGTCTTCAGTGTTGGTGAAAATGTAACCTCAGACATTAGACTTTGGAAGTTCTTTGTAGCGTGATACCATCAGATCTTCAGAGCCTTGCTTCTGATTGCCATCTTCTGATGCCTTCTAGATCATGTTCTAATTTCCTCAAGACTATCTTCTGATGTCTTCCAGACCATGTTCTGATGAAGCCATCCAGATCTTCTGGGTCAAAGCTTCTGAATGATGATTTAGTGCATACTTTTTTAGACTTTTCCTGAAATGGAAAACGTGAATAATTAGAGTACCACATTTGAAGGATAGAAAAACACTTAGAAAGGGGGGGTTTGAATAAGTGTAGCTTTAAAAAACTTGACAGATAAAAATAAATTGCACAGTTATTTTTATCCTGGTTCGTTGTTAACTAAACTACTCCAGTCCACCCCCGCAGAGATGATTTACCTCAACTGAGGATTTAATCCACTAATCGCACGGATTACAATGGTTTTCCACTTAGTCAGCAACTAAGTCTTCCAGAGTCTTCTGATCACACACTGATCACTCCAGGAACAACTGCTTAGATACCCTCTAAGACTTTTCTAGAGTATTCTGATCCACACGATCACTCTAGTTATAACCTGCTTAGATAACCTCTAAGACTTCCTAGAGTATTCTGATCCACACGATCACTCTAGTTCCTTACAACTTAATGTAATCAATTCTAAGAGTATTACAATTGCTTCTTAAAAGCTATAATCACAAACTGTGATATTTCTCTTAACGTTTAAGCTTAATCTCACTAATATATTACAACAGCAATGTAGTGAGCTTTGATGAAGATGAAGATTCTGAGCTTTGAGTAGAACAGAGTTTCAGCAAGTTAATAGGCGTTGTTTTTGTTCAGAATCGTTAACCTTGCTTCTCATCAGAACTTCATATTTATAGGCGTTGGAGAAGATGACCGTTGAGTGCATTTAATGCTTTGCGTGTTCCGTACAGCATCGCATTTAATGTTATACGCTTTTGTCAACTACCTCGAGCCTTGTTCACGCTGTGTCTACTGACGTAGCCTTTAATAGCTTTTAACGTTCCTTTTGTCAGTCAGCGTAGCTTGCCACTTGTACTTCCTTCTGATCTGATGTTTGTGAATACAACGTTTGAATATCATCAGAGTCAAACAGCTTGGTGCAAAGCATCTTCTGATCTTCTGACCTTGAAGTGCTTCTGAGCGTGATACCATCAGAACTTCAGTGCTTCTGTTCTCTTGTTCTTCTGATGCTTCCATAGACCCATGTTCTGATTCTGCTTCGACCATCTTCTGATGTCTTGCCAGACCATGTTCTGATGTTGCATGCTGAACCCTTTGAGACAAAGCTTCTGAGCGCTGAATTATGCATACTCTTTATATATTTCCTGAAAAGGAAATTGCATTGGATTAGAGTACCATATTATCTTAAGCAAAATTCATATTATTGTTATCATCAAAACTAAGATAATTGATCAGAACAAATCTTGTTCTAACAATCTCCCCCTTTTTGATGATGACAAAAACATATATAAATGATATGAATTTGCGATCAGAAAGAGCAGACGGCAAAAGACAAATTACACAGCTATAGCATAAGCATATGAATATGTCTCCCCCTGAGATTAACAATCTCCCCCTGAGATAAATAATCTCCCCCTGAAATAAATACTCGAAGAACTTTAATAAAAGACTTCCCTGATTATTTCGGTAGAGACGATCATATAAGCTTCTGTCTTTAGAGAATTCATAGCTTCTGACTTCTGCTTCCATTGGACAGCTTCAGAACTAGAATTTCTTTAGATCCCTAGAACACTCACAGCTTCTGATTCCTGCTTCCATCTAGGACAGCTTCAGAACTTGAATTTCTTTGATCTTCTGAACATTCACAGCTTCTGACTTCTGCTTCCATCTAGGACAGCTTCAGAACTTGAATTTCTTTGATCTTCTGAACATTCACAGCTTCTGATTTCTGCTTCCATTTAGGACAGCTTCAGAACTTGAGTTTTCTGGATCTTTAGAACCTTCACAGCTTCTGATTTCTGCTTCCCTCGGATAGCTTCAGAGCTTTGAATTTCTACCAACCTCACTTCATGCTAGATTTGTATCAGAACATTGTTGAATGTACCAGAGCATCATCTGAGCATCTCTACATCCTGAAATGTTACAGAACAAAAACTAAACGACAAAAGTCAGCATGAACGAGTCAGAACATAAAATGTATATTCGAACACATTATATGTATCAGAGCCATATAGGCTAAAATAATGTATCAGAGCAAATAGAATTTTGTCAAAGCAAATAGACAAATATGGATCAAATTCTATTATCAGTGCTTCTGATTCATTCTTCTTTCTTGCTTCTGATTTCTGAAGCTTGACAGCACTCAGCTTGCTTCAGTTTCCATGAGTTTATTCTTTTTACAGAATAGCACTACTTATGGTTTTGCTTTTGATTGATTCTCTTCACTTCTTTATACCTGCAAAACACTTAAACCATATAGAACTTGCAGTTCTTGTTAGTGAAATGCAACTGATTAAATCAAATCATTAAATCAAATCATTTATCACATATTTCTCCCCCTTTTTGTCATATCATCAAAAAACAAAAAAGATTCAGAGACAAACAAAACGAAACACACGGAGGAAGAAGATGATTTCATTGAAGTTCGAACAGCAGGTACAGAAGTACATGAAGATAAGTAAGATCAGATGCACAAAGACAGATGCAACGAAAAGAAAGAAACAACACAGACTCAATCTAAGATGGCCCTAGCCTTGACAAGATCTTGGCCAGCATCTCTTGAACCTCATTGTTGTGTCCATCTTGCCTCACCATGAAAGCTCTATACTCAGCATTGAGTGAGCTTTGCTCATCCTGTCTCCTCTGAATTTCTTCCAGAGTCCTTGCAAGACGAGAAGATTCATCAGAAGAAGCTTCACCGCTTTCAACCACAGGAATAGCAACTTGATCTGTAGCTTTCATGGATAGATCATTTGCAGGGATTTCCTCAACAGGATCTGATTCAGCAACATGATCTTCAGCATCTGCTTCTTGCATAGAAGCATCTCCATATTCTGCAGCAGGAATTTCCGAGTCTCCATTCTCAAGTGCCTGAAGAATGGCAGCTAGATTCCTGGGAGCAGAAGGACCTTCAACTTCTGGTGGGTCAACAACTTCTGGAATGACCAAGCTTGGGTTTTTCTCAGAAGGGTTTTCCCTCAGATAGTCAAAGAGAGTCTTGAAGTCTCCGAGCAGAACAGGATAATCAGGAATAAAGATAACAATATCCCTGCATGGATTTGCTTCCATTTCAGCAGCCAGTCTTGCTACTTCCAATTCATCCACAAAGGGCTTCTCCTTAGCAGCAACACAATTTCTGAGAGGATGGTAGTATATACCATTATCATCCTCCAGAAGGTAACCAGGGTAACCAGGGGCAGCAGCCACTAGTCTTTTCTGTACTCCCATTGCTTCTACTTGAAAATCCTTGCGAAATCTTCTCCAGAGATTTCTTGTAGAAACATCATCCAGACCATTTAGAGATGCATCCTTCAGAAGGTCTAGACTGCTAATTACCTCATGTCTGAAAAGTTCCAGGTAGGTATAGGGTTCAGGTTCAGGCGGATTGAAGGTGAATTTGTAGTCAGGGTAGAGAAGACAGTAAGGTTTGGATTTTCTGGTAGGTAAGGGATGGGATATAGAAGGTGGAGGTGCGGTGGATGAGGAAGAAGGGATATCTGAGAGAATGATTGATGAGGATGGAATATCAGAAATGATAGATTGAGACGAGGATGGAGTATTTGTAAAGGGAATTGGTGAGAAAGATTTATCAGAAGGAGTTGGGGGAAGAATACTTAAAGGTGTGGGGTTTAGAATGGGAGAGGAGAAGGATGATGGAGAAGGATTTGGTAAGGTGAAGTTTATTTTTGGTTCAGATGGAGGTGATTGGAAAGATGGTTTAGGGACAGAAGGAGGTGGAGTAAAAACCTTTCTGGAGATTTGTACAGAAGAAGAAGATCTGGTTCTGCGAAAGGAATCTCTGATCCTTTTATCTCTTCGTTCTTCAGAGTCCACCTTGTCAGGATCATAGGTGACCCTCAACTTCTTGGCTTTCTCAGCCTCATCTTTTTGGGCTTTTCTTTTTAGCCTAGCCTTTAGTTCCTTCTGATCCTTCTTCAGAAGATCAGCCTTGGACGGAAGTACTCTGCCACGGATCCAAGCAGGATCAATATCTGATTGCTTCCTAACACAATCTTCCAGGTAAGACTTGACAACCTGATGCAGTTCTTCTTGAAACAAGGAGGCAAAACCTTCAACAGCAACTCTTCTTGAGAGAATGTCAGGAAAGCTTGGGCACACAGAAGGTACATTTTGAATGAGTTCTAATCTGAACAAATCCACACCATTAAAAATGGGACCTTGAACTACTCCAAGCAAATGGGATGCATTGAATTTTCTGATGGAGTCCAGCACTTTGCTTTCAGTAAGAATGTCTGAAATCATTCTTCCAAACGGAATAGTCGTTCTTGAAAGATGAGGGTACTTCGCCCTTTCCTCTTCTCTTGACTCAAGGATTGAAGTCTTTAGGTTCTCAAACAGAATGTGAGAAATGTTGATCTCAGTCTTTTTGCCAATGCAGAAAAGAGTGTGCTTGTGATCTGGACTGATGTAAGAAGAGGAGAGCATCCTTTTTCTGTGGTGAAGAGAACCCAGAATAATCTCAGCCCATACTCTATAAAATGGCTTCAAGGTGCCTGTGTTATTCGAGTCAATCCCAGAAGTCTGAGAGATTTGTTTTTCAACTATCGACCAATCAACAGATGCATGTCGAAAACCAGACCAACCTTCTTCATCATTAAGATTGTATAGCTTTCTGATCAGTTTTTCAGAGATAACCACTTCATGCCCTAGCACGAACGAAATGATGGCCGTTGGGGTAACCGTTGCATGTACCCAGAAATCCTTCACAAGATCAGGATAAATTGGACCAACCAATCTATTAAGGTACTTGGACCATCCTTGCTCAAGGATTCTTGCATCACACTTAAAGCCATTCGCTTTAAGATTGTTTAAGTCCACAGCAGTTTCACATAAAACCTCCAAGTCCTTCGTGGGTATCAAGCAAGTTTTCAAAGGAGCATATTCATAATTTCGCAGAAGGATTTGTGAAGAAGTAAGTCTTTCTTTTGAGGAAGAAGAACAAGAGGAAGAGTCCATGATGATTATGTCGTAAGATTAGAACAAAGACTAGGGTTTGAAAAGGAAAAACAGATGCAGCGAAAAGAAATGTACAACAAAATAGAGAGACGGAGAAAAGAATGAAGTTGAAGCGGGCTATTTAAAAGATTTGAAAATAATTTAAATCATTTTGCATTAAATGAGAAATGACATTAGGAGAGATAGCATGGTAAATGAAATGATTTAATACAGTTACCTAGGTCGGCGTCTTTTCAACTGCACGCTTTGTACTAACCGCACAGACACGTGTTCATCATCAGATAAAGGATGACAGCTGTAAAATATTCAATAGGCTTTACGCCTTTTGATTCTGATCACTGCTTCTGATAGTCATTCTTAAGAAATGATCTGGTTCTGATAGGATCATCTTTCTTCCCAAGAATCACATCTTCTGGATAAGCTGAAGCAAGTCTAAGTGATCTTCTGTTAGTTGGTTCTTCAGAAATTCTCAGATTCTTTAAAGATGCAGCAACTTGATCTTATGATCCATTGCTTCTGAGACTGCCAACTTCTGGAGATTCACTTCTTTGTTCTGCAGCTTCTGATAAGACAAAACTGTATCTGCAGAAATTCTTAAGCTGCTTTGTTTCATTAGAAACAAGTTTATCATCAAAACAGATATTTATTGATTCGTCCACAATCAATGTTTCAATATTGTATATTCTGTAGCATTTAGAGCATTTAGAATAATCAAGAACGAAACATCAATGCTTTAGAAACAAACAAAACAGATGGTTCCAAGCTAATAAACTTTCTTTTCTGATTTCCTACGAATATAGTTTCTTCCACAGATTTAAGTACCAGAACTTGGAAGACAGTCCTTCTTCCCTTCAAGTGTTGAGACCAACTTGAGTCCAGGTGACATGTCATGTTGACTTTTATCTTCTTTGTCGCCAAGAGAATCTGCAAAAGAAATAGTCTTTTTCTTTGGTACCCACATCTTCTTGGGTCCTTTCTTGTTAGATTTTCTCAAGTTCTGATTGAACTTGGGTTTGACATTGTAAGCAATAGGAGGAACAACATGATAATTTTTAATGTGAGTTTCATGATATTTCCTAGGTTTTGTCACATGCTTTTTGGTGTGTGTTATGTGAAAACTTTGAGCATGTGAAGTGTGCCTAATATCATGGGAGTGGCCATACTTGAACTGATCATACAATGGCTTGTATGTGAATTTCATTTCATCAACAGGTTCAAGTTTGTATGGGGTTTCACCCTCAAAACCAATGCCGACTCTTTTGTTTCCAGACACAGCATATATCATAGAAGCTAGCTGACTTCTGCCAATACTTCTAGATAAGAACTTCCTGAAACTTAAATCATATTCTTTCAGAATATGGTTTAGACTAGGAGTGGATTTTTCTGAATCAGAAGGAGATCCAACATTATTGGATAATTTTAAAAGTTTTTCTTTTAATTCAGAATTCTCCAACTCAAGCTTCTTTGTTTCAAATTCAAATAGCTTTTTCAGCTTTTTGTATTTGAGACTGATCTGAGACTTGAGTTCCAGAAGTTCAGTTAGACCGGAAACTAACTCATCTCTAGTAAGTTCAGAAAATACCTCTTCAGAATCTGATTCTGATGTAGATTCTGATCCGTCATCTTCTGTCGCCATCAGCGCACAGTTAGCCTGCTCATCTTCAGAGTCTGAATCATCTTCTGACTCATCCCAGGTTGCCATAAGACCTTTCTTCTTATGAAACTTCTTCTTGGGATTTTCCTTCTGAAGTTTTGGACATTCATTCTTGAAGTGTCCAGGCTCATTGCATTCATAGCACATGACCTTCTTCTTGTCAATTCTTCTGTCATCAGAAGATTCTCCACGTTCAAATTTCTTTGAACTTCTGACGCCTCTGAACTTCCTTTGCTTGTTCTTCCAGAGTTGATTCAGTCTTCTGGAGATCAAGGACAGTTCATCTTCTTCTTCAGATTCTGATTCTTCAGGATCTTCTTCTCTGGCCTGAAAAGCGTTAGTGCATTTCTTGATATTGGATTTTAATGCAATAGACTTACCTTTCTTTTGAGGCTCATTTGCGTCCAGCTCTATTTCATGACTTCTCAAGGCACTGATAAGCTCTTCCAGAGAAACTTCATTCAGATTCTTTGCAATCTTGAATGCAGTCACCATAGGACCCCATCTTCTGGGTAAGCTTATGATGATCTTCTTTACGTGATCAGCCTTGGTGTATCCCTTGTCAAGAACTCTCAATCCAGCAGTAAGAGTTTGAAATCTTGAGAACATCTTTTCAATGTCTTCATCATCCTCCATCTTGAAGGCTTCATACTTCTGGATTAAAGCGAGAGCTTTAGTCTCCTTAACTTGAGCATTTCCTTCATGAGTCATTTTCAAGGACTCATATATGTCATAGGCCGTTTCCCTGTTAGATATCTTCTCATACTCAGCATGAGAGATAGCATTCAGCAAAACAGTTCTGCATTTATGATGATTCCTGAAAAGCTTCTTCTGATCATCATTCATTTCTTGCCTTGTCAGCTTTACGCCACTGGCATTTACTAGATGTTTGTAACCATCCATCAGAAGATCCCATAGATCACCATCTAGACCAAGAAAGTAGCTTTCCAGTTTATCTTTCCAGTATTCAAAGTTTTCACCATCAAATACCGGCGGTCTAGTATAACCATTGTTACCGTTGTGTTGCTCAGCAGAGCCAGATGTAGATGCAGGTGTAGACTTTGCAGTTTCATCAACCATCTTTTACTGAAGCGTTTTTCTCTTCCTGAATCTTTTCTAAACACGGTTAAGTGCTTGCACCTTAGAACCGGCGCTCTGATGCCAATTGAAGGATAGAAAAACACTTAGAAAGGGGGGGTTTGAATAAGTGTAGCTTTAAAAAACTTGACAGATAAAAATAAATTGCACAGTTATTTTTATCCTGGTTCGTTGTTAACTAAACTACTCCAGTCCACCCCCGCAGAGATGATTTACCTCAACTGAGGATTTAATCCACTAATCGCACGGATTACAATGGTTTTCCACTTAGTCAGCAACTAAGTCTTCCAGAGTCTTCTGATCACACACTGATCACTCCAGGAACAACTGCTTAGATACCCTCTAAGACTTTTCTAGAGTATTCTGATCCACACGATCACTCTAGTTACAACCTGCTTAGATAACCTCTAAGACTTCCTAGAGTATTCTGATCCACACGATCACTCTAGTTCCTTACAACTTAATGTAATCAATTCTAAGAGTATTACAATTGCTTCTTAAAAGCTATAATCACAAACTGTGATATTTCTCTTAACGTTTAAGCTTAATCTCACTAATATATTACAACAGCAATGTAGTGAGCTTTGATGAAGATGAAGATTCTGAGCTTTGAGTAGAACAGAGTTTCAGCAAGTTAATAGGCGTTGTTTTTGTTCAGAATCGTTAACCTTGCTTCTCATCAGAACTTCATATTTATAGGCGTTGGAGAAGATGACCGTTGAGTGCATTTAATGCTTTGCGTGTTCCGTACAGCATCGCATTTAATGTTATACGCTTTTGTCAACTACCTCGAGCCTTGTTCACGCTGTGTCTACTGACGTAGCCTTTAATAGCTTTTAACGTTCCTTTTGTCAGTCAGCGTAGCTTGCCACTTGTACTTCCTTCTGAGCTGATGTTTGTGAATACAACGTTTGAATATCATCAGAGTCAAACAGCTTGGTGCAAAGCATCTTCTGATCTTTTGACCTTGAAGTGCTTCTGAGCGTGATACCATCAGAACTTCAGTGCTTCTGTTCTCTTGTTCTTCTGATGCTTCCATAGACCCATGTTCTGATTCTGCTTCGACCATCTTCTGATGTCTTGCCAGACCATGTTCTGATGTTGCATGCTGAACCCTTTGAGACAAAGCTTCTGAGCGCTGAATTATGCATACTCTTTATATATTTCCTGAAAAGGAAATTGCATTGGATTAGAGTACCATATTATCTTAAGCAAAATTCATATTATTGTTATCATCAAAACTAAGATAATTGATCAGAACAAATCTTGTTCTAACAACATTGTCTTATACAAAATTCATATATAATATTATCATCAAAACTAGAAATATTGATCAGAACATTTCATGTTCTAACAATCTCCCCCTTTTTTATGATGACAAAAACATACATAATTGATATGAATTTGTATCCAGAATAACAGATGAAAAAGACAATACACAGATATAGCATAAAAGCATATTAATCAAAGTGTGTGAATATGTCTCCCCCTGAGATTAACAATCTACACTTGAAATTATTACTAGAAGAATTTATAAATAAAATACTTCCCTAAGTATTTTCCATTTCAGAAGAAACTTTCATATTGAGCTTTATCTTCAGATGATTCAGAGCTTTCTTTCAGAGCTTCCATTGGACAGCTTCAAAGCTTTGAATTTTTCTTTATAACACTTAGCTTATCAAAGCATCAAAGTAGATTGCTTCAGATCTTTGTAATTTCTTGTATCAGAGCATTAAACTTTGTTTGCTTCAAATCTTTGGAAGATTTTCTCAAGATACGTTTCTTCCCTTTTTGAACTTTTTCAGATTATCACATTCTTGCAAAACTATCAGAGACAAAAAACTTTGCAATTTTTTGTTAGGGATGTTGAGACTTAAGCCTAACAACTAATATAATTAATCAATTCAAATAGTACGTTTCTCCCCCTTTTTGTCTTAGCATCAAAAAGCAGATATAAAAGATTCAGATGAAAGACACACAAAAGATGAAGGAAGAAATTTCATTGATAAAACATAATGTTTATAATCAGATGCAATGGACAGTCAAAACAGATGCAAGAAACGAAGACTCAAAACATAGACTAAGACTGGGTAAGCTTAAAGGCTAAGACTGCTAGAAGATTGTTGATCTCAACAGTGTCTTCTGCTTGCTTCTTGGAAGATTCTTCAGATCTCTGCATCCAAGTCTTGAACTCATCATTTGTTTCATCCTATTTTGCCATACGGCTGAATACAGTTGCTTGATTCTGCTAAAGTTCCTTCAGAGTATCCAACACTACAGAAGTTGAAGGGACTACAGTTGGAGCAGAGGCTGGAACAATTTGAGTAGCAACATGGTTCTCCTTGAACCAAGTGAACAACGTCTCCATGTCTCTAGTCAGAACTGCAAATTCCTTAGAAGCAACCAGAGGCTTCTTCGGAGTCCAGACTACCATGGGCAGAGGGTTATCAAGTTCCATATCATCAGAATCCAGCTCCATCTCATCAACAAACGGAGCTTCCTCCAGAGGCTCCCAGTTCAGGATGGGTGAAAATATCTCCCATTAGCATACTCCAGAGCCAGTCCAGCAGGACCAGGAGCAGCAGCAAGACAGTCATTCTGGAGATCCCGAAAGTCTGTTTGTACATCCTCAAAGAAAGCCTTCCAGAGCTTTCCAGCAGCCACATGATCCAGCTTGGAGTCATAGGAAATCTTCAGATAATCTAACCCAGTCCGTACCTTATGTTTTAACAATTGAAAATGAATATCAACAGAAGGTGGGGTTGGGTTGGGTCTGATGAAGGAAATTTTTTCATGGGGGTGAGAGATGAGATATGGAGCATAGCGTCTTTCAAACAGAAGAGAAGTGTTTGAAGAGGATGAGGGGTTAGAAGATTCTGCTTCATTGTCAGAGTCTAAGACTACAACAACTGGTTTAGATGAGGAATTTTGGGGGGTAGGTTCAGAGGGGCGGTGTTTGTGAAGAAGTGATTCAGATGATGAAGGTGATGATATGTCAGAGAAGTTTCAGAAGGTGGGAATGTCAACTTCTGGTTAGGGATCAGATAATGGTGAGGTGGGTTGAAAAGGTTGAGGTTGAGCAGAAGAGAAAATGTTTTCATTTGGTAGAGGTGGGAAAATGGTGTTCAGAGGTTGTGGATTAAGAATGGGTTCAGAAGAATTGATAGGTTGTTTGTCTTTAGAGTGGGTGGAAGCAGAGGATTGAGATTTATTGGACTGTTTGGTGGTTTTAGGATGATTTTCTGGTGGTTGTTCTGGTTCAGAGTCATCATTAAGAATAGAATCATCTATGTTTTCTATGTCATCTATTATTTGCCTAATAGATTCACATGATCTGGGTACCTTGAGGGATTCATGGTTAGGTTAAACAGGATCAGGTTAATGTTCTGGTTGTTCTGTTGATAAATTTTCAGAATTAATAACAGAAGATACAGACTCAGTTATAGTAATACCTGAAGTTTTCTTCTTCTTCAACTTGATTTTCTTTCTGGGAGAACGTTCTGCTTTGGACTTCCTCTTCTTAGATGGAGCAGGATCATCTACAGTTGGAAGAACTCTGTCTCTTAGCCATGCTGGATCAAACCCTGAGCCATCTTTTAGGAAAGATTCCATATAGAAGAGGACGGTGTTAGGATGTTCATTATTGAAGAATAACTCAAAGTCATTAAGAGCGGGAATCCTTCTGGACAGAATCTCATTTACCATTCTGGGGGGATAGGTAATGTTCTGGATCAGTTTCATTTTCTTGAGAGAGTGAGCATTCATAGTGCTCCCACATGTTGCTTCCAGATCTTTAACAGTTCCAGCTTCTTGCAAAGCTTGCACCAGTCCAGTTTCAGTTAGAATATCAGAAATAAGTCTTCCCAAAGGAATGATGTTTCTTCTGATCTTTGGAGATTTCAGCCTTGTTTGTTCTTTAGTGTCCTTCACATGATTCCACATGTGGATGAACATAATGTATGGTAGCTCAACCCGCTAGCCTTTCCCAATACAATACAGAATGTATTGTTGATCTTGATTAATGTAGTTGGGAGAGACAGAAGCTTTTCTGTGATAGATACATCCTAGAAGAATCTTGTCCTAAATTCTGTGGGGAGGCTTTAGATCCTTGATATTTGTAGAACTTTCTCCAGAGATGAAGATTTCAACATAAACAACATCCTAGTCTGTTCTGCCTACAATTGCTCCGGCAGCACCATAAAAACTTCCAAATTCAGCAACCTCCTAATTAGGTTTTCAGTTATTGAAATCTCTTTACCCAAAACGAAGGAGAGAATAGCTTTTGGAGTTAGGGTAGCATGAATCTAAAACTCTTTCACCAATTCTGGGTAAACTGGTCCAATGAGACGATCAAAGAACGTTTCCCAGCCTTGAACCAACATGTTGTTCTTCAAGCTGAAGTTGTGTTCTTGACGATTATCAAAATATACCATAAGTTCCCCTAGAACTTCCAATTCAGCCGTAGGAATGAGACATGTTTTTAAGGGAGGATTGACTGTTGGTGGTTGTTGTTCTTGTGCTTGCTGAGAAGAAGAAGCAGTTGGTTGAACTGAAGATGAAGCCATTGATGAACAGTTGCGTTTTCTGGGTTTTGGATTTTGATAAAGACGAAAGAGGGACAGAAAATGCATAAACAATGAAGAAAGAGAATGGAAATGGGGAAAAATTGAAATTGAAATGGAATATATAGAGATAGATTTGAAATAAAGATGTAATAGAGTTATGAATGAGACGGTTACAAAATTTGAATCAATTATAATAAATGTTGAAAGACGTTAGTGGAGGATATCGTGAGAATGAGTGAACATGTGGTCATCATCTTGGGGTAGCTGGTGACAACTGTTTTGCTTTAACAGAAGCTCTGTGTCATACTTAGGCACATGAAACGTTAGTGATAACAGTTTCAGAGTATCCATATGAACATACATAATCAGAACATCTAATAGGTAAAATAAGAAAATAAATAAAGCATAATCTTTAGACTAATCCACATATCAGATCATCACAAAACTTCATTCTGGGCATAAATCCATACTGATGTTCTTCAGAATGAACTTAAACCTATCTTCAGTAAGGGGTTTTGTAAAGATATCAGCCCATTGATTGTCTGTATCTAGAAAGTTTAGAGAAAGAACACCCTTCTGAACATAGTCCCTAGTAAAATGATGCTTAATCTCTATATGTTTAGCTTTAGAATGTAAAATAGGATTTTTAGACAAACAAATAGTAGAGGTGTTATACCCCAAAATTTGCCCGCATCTTTTTTCAAGAGAACTCCAATCTGAAAATTAAGAGTCTCATATAATCATGGATTTTTATTTCAACAAATATCCTGACATATGAAACACTTAGTTTTTAGAATTTTTCTTATACAGTAATTTGGCTTGCAGTTGAATTTATTCTTACGCAAACGCCAAATACTGTTTATTACTTCACACATGCTATTTATTTATTTACAGATAAATAGTACTGACACAATTGGTATAGAGTTAAAATCTTTTTGCAGGCGCAGAATCAGGAAACTCAGACTGTACTGGTAACAGTATATATTAGTTATTTATTATGTCTGTGTTTTTAACAAGTCATGTAAATAAACTTTCATTTTTCACATAAAACAAAAACAACAAAAAAGAAAATTAACTTTGACTGTTGATTTTTCACTCTAACTGCTACGTCAATACCTGAACAGTCAGTTGACAGCCAAACTGCTGGCAGTACAATTCTCAGTGTTTTGTACCATCAATCAAATCAATCTTTCACAATTCAAAATTCCAAGATTTTTGTTCTAGAAGTCTTCTGAATATCACGCGATTAGCAGAGACTCAACACTGCACAAAAATCAGGTACGCTTAACTGTCTCCTACATAAACAGTCCCTGACTAGGGTTTTCTTGTTTTTACAGGAGAAACAAGTTTTTGAGAGCTCAAATGGATTTCATACACATCCATATATCTCAAAGTACCATCATACAAATTTTCAAACTTCAATTCACTCAGACGCACCGTCAGCAGCTCAAACAGTCAACAGACGACCCGTTTGACCAAAAAAGTCAACATACAGTCAAAAATGAAATTTTTTGTCAAAGTCCATATTTTGTCAAAGGATTCATCATTTGATCATTGGATGATCATAATTCATCAAGGAAAGATCAAAAATCAACAAAACCCTAAGATTCAAAATTAGGGTTTTTGCCTGAAAAGTCAACTCAACTTTGACTGATCATAACTCTCTCATCCTTCATCCAAAAAATTCAAACCAAAGCTTATTTTGAAGGAAATTCAATTATCTTTCAAATGCCATTGATCCCATGGTCATTGGATTCACCATTTGAAAAATATGATCGAAGACATTACAGGTCATTTTCAAAGTCAACAAAAAGACACTTTTTTTCAAAAGGACACACAAGGAGCTTCAAAAATCATTTTGACATGAGACCAAAGGCATTGGTTAGAGGACTCTTTGAGGTTTCCAAAAAGTGCAAGATCTCCTTCATATGACAAAAATTGAGGGATTTACACCTTGTTGAAGTTGGCTAAATTTTGGGAAAATGCATGAAACCAACATTGCTCAAAAATGCATTTTTTCCAAAAGGGGCCAAGTTTTTATGGTTCAAACATCTTTGCCATGTTGTTATGGGCCTCCCACGACCAAAACTAAGCCCACACCATTTTTATTCATTTTTTGCTTGATTTTATCTTATTTTAAGATTAAAATTAAAAGGAAAATGGATGGATAAATGGTAGCTTAACTTCCAAGCATGACTCACCCAAGGAATCTTCATCTTTCTGCAGAGAATTGAAGAGCAAGGCAGGTGCATTGAAGGCAAGAAGACTTGGTCAATAATTCAAAGCTTTTTAATATAAAAAATGCAAGAATTCCACAAAGGCAACTAAGATGCTTCTTAGCTTCAATTCTAAGCACTCAATGCTTATATATAGACTATCATACTTCAGTAACATAGAGAGGACGAATTCAGTAGCATTCATAAGCATATAGCACTCTTGTAACAACTTGTAATTTTCAAAGAAACTTGGAATTCGAATTTTAAGTTTCAGTCCATTTCAATACAAAATAAATATTCAAACACCTTCCTTGAACATCAATAAACGTATCCCAATCAATTGCAAGCCTTGAAGCTCACTAAATCGAGCTATACAGGTCATAATTTGTTCGAACCTAAATCAACTTGTATCTGGTTATTCACACATGCTTAGCAAGATGTAGACATATAATTAAGTTTGGTTTGAGGTGTAGATCATTTCTGGAAACTTAATTGGAGTTTGAACACGTATACACGAAACTACCATTTTAGGGTTCTTCATCTCAAAATTAGGGCTTTCTGAAATAGGCAAAATTAGAGGTTCTAAGTAGTACCATTAGGTTCGTATGGATCAGACGAGTTGAATGGTACCATCGCGCCAAATTTCTTTGCACGTTTACCCCTATTCGTTATTTTGCAGGTCTGAAGCTCATCAATTACAGCGCTCTTTCATAAAAGCGCTGTAAAAGGCCCTAGCGAGAGGTTGAAGATGATGAGGTGTCCCCACCTCATTGGACAGCCAGCGCGCGTACTTTTTTAAAATTTCCTCTAATTCTGTGCTTTGCAGGTGTACTGATCACCACGTGCCTCAATTTCTAGACCATCTGATCTCATTTAATGAATCATCCAACGCGCCAGATCAAACAATCCTTATCATGGACCCTCAACCCAACCACACATGATCAGTATCCTTTTTATTTTCTATTTTATTTTAATTTCTTTGTTAAATTAATTAAAAATAGTTTTAAAAATCCAAAAAATACACAAAAAATATTTTTAGACTTCTAAAATAATATATTATTTTCTGAAATAAAAATATTTTATTTTCCTTCAAAATTTCAATATTTTGCATAATTAATTAGTATATATTTATATATTTGCTTTTTAATTATTCTAACCAATCAAAAAATCATAAAAAAAAATTGTTCTTTATGTTAAATATTGTTTATATATTATAAACTAATTTTGTACATATTTTGAATAATTTTACCTTTAAGTTTTAATTATTTGTATAATTATTTGCATAATTATGTTTTAATTAACTTAAATCAATTTCAAATCAATTCCAAAAATTCCAAAAAAATTAGTTTTGTTTTAAAATTAATTGACAAATATTTTGTACATATTTTAAACTTAATTTCTAGGTTTAAATCTATTTCCATCTTTTTTCTTCATTTTAATTTAATTAATCATGCATTAATTATAATTAAAATCAATCATAAAAAAATCCAAAAAAAAACATGCCTTTTATTTTTCTTGCAATTTAAATTCCTAGATAAATGTATAGGATGTCAAATTCATGTAAATAGGCTAGTTTACATTTCCTGCACAATCGATGTAATAGCGTAGATTTACTTTCCGCACTTTACATTTCCGCATTTTAATTTCCAGCAAAGATAAACTGCGTGTATGTCAAAGATAAAATTGAACCGTTAGATCACTAACTTCAAAGATAAAATATCTGAATACAAACACAATCACACTTGCACCTCTTAAGGTAATCCCTTCTCATTCTTTTCAAAATCAAAGTCAGAATTCTACTATTTTGAGTACAAAATCGAACCTTGCGTTTATATCCGGTGAAAGGATAGATTTTTAAAGGAAATAGGATAAAGACCTTACAACCCAGGGTAGACCTCCTAGTTTGCTTGCTCAAATCAAAACAAACAAAATTCTCATACACTGTTGTTTTTCAAAACAAAACTTTCAAAAAAGACAATACTTTGTATACATCCAAACACGGATTATTACAAAGTTAACGTTCTTTTCAAAACATCTTTCGAAAGATAAACAAGCATTTTGTATACATCCACACACGGATCATTACAAAATTCAATTTACAAAAGTATTTGAAGCCACATATGAGCATTCTAAAGCAATTGAAAAGTGATCGAAAAACAAGTGAGCTAAGCAAACTTAAGAGCCCATGGATAACCATGGATACAAAGGGTGCTAACACCTTCCCTTTGTATAACCTACCCCCTTACCCATAATTTCTTAAAGGTCTTTTTTCTGTTTCTTTTATAAACCTTTCCTTAATTGGATAAAATAAAAGGTCGGTGGCGACTCTGTGAATTTTCAAAATGCGAAAGCATTAAGCAATAAAAAAGAGTCAGTTCACGTATCTCTACAGAACAGAGGTATGGCCCAGGATTAAAAAACGGAGGTCCACAGAACTGGCGACTCTGCTGGGGAGATACTTTCAAAAAAACAAAATGTTTTCAAAAGGGGTTACCTTAAGAGAATAGATCACTTCGATGTTTTTAATTGATTGACTTGATTGCTCTATTTTTCAAAGGTTTGTTTGGGTATTCTGCTTGTGTGGAAGATTCTAACCCGAATCTCGAGATACCTTAAGTATATGACAATAGACCAAGGAAACTGTACGGCATGTACCGATACGGTTGATCTGGTAGTCATCGTTAGTGCGATACTTTGGTTTATACTGATGTCCCTTGAAAACGATCAAGGAGTATATTAGGCTTCCGAAATGTCATTAAACACTAATTTGTCTTAGAACCTTTTTAGTTGAACTTGACTTGTGGCCTATTAAGTGGCTAGCTTTGAAATTGATCGAAGTTAGTTATCCTCGAGGAATATTTTGATCGGCCGCTCGAGCGCCGCATTGAGATGTTACTTCCAAGGATCATAGAACCCGAATACTATTCTAGGACAGGTTTTAACCAACTCAACTTCAGTGGGGAGGGTATCACCTATCAGCTCCATGCAAGCCTTTAAACCTAAGGCTATTGTTTGATTTGTTTTTGTGTGCCACATGTTTGCATCATAAGCATATCATTTTTGCACCAAACACTTCAAGGATCAAAGAGTTTACCTTTGTTTTTGCAGGTAATGGCTCCCGCCACCAAAGATTACATCTGAATCAACATCTCAAC